>NC_072789.1:19627476-19707476 GCF_022539595.1 Amphiprion ocellaris | reverse complement strand
TATTATCTGTAATTTAACAGTAGAACAGTTAAAAGCTGAACACATTGTTTATTTTTTGTGATTAAAAAGTCATAATTGACAACTTTTGAATGAGATTCAAGTGAATTTCACAATTTTTGAGACATTTTGAATGAGTTTCAAGTCCTTTTGGTCAACTCAGTCATTTTGGATCGTTTTTAAATCACCTTGTTTGAGTTCCAAGTCATTATGGACAATTTTTTAATGAGTTTAAATCATTTTCAACAATTTTTGAGTCATTCACAGTGAGTTTAAAGTAATTTTCATCAGCTCTGAGACATTTTGGACCACTTTTGATTCATTTTGAAGGAATTTAAAATCATTTTTGACAATTTTTTAGTAATTTTAAATGAATTTCAAGTCATAATGGACAACTCTGAGTCATTTTTCTTTCAAATGTGTATTTTAATGATCTCAAATTGTAAATGAACTAATTTCTCTTCTTAAAGTGACAGAGTTTGGACGTCTTCTTCGCTTTTTTGTTGTTGTTGTTTTCACTTTGGCTGCAGTTTTTGGTGTGAAATAAAGTGAAACTACGAGACAAAACGTGTGAATCGTGACCAGAACTGCAGCATCGGTTAGAATTAAAGTTCCAGTGACGACTATTTGAGTGCGAGTTTGATGAGAAACGAGGAAATAAAGGACCTGAGAGGAGCTCAGGTCAGACGGTCGGTGGAGACAGAAAAACGAGGGCTGGACTCTGTAATTACTCTACAAATCTCTGATTCCCCCTCCTTCATCTATTTATAGCGGCTGCTGCATTCCTCTGGCAGAATGAAATGATCTCTCTGAGGCAGCACAATGCCAGAAATAACAGGTTTGGACAAACATTTGGCGAGGCGTGGTGACCGACCGACCGAGGCCCAGATCCACTCTGGTTTACTCCAAACGATCCAGCAGGAAAAGTCAGTCACCTTCAGGTGGTTCCAGAGCTGCTTCCTGTTTACGTTTCAACCTGGAATCATGTGTTTCCTCTTCAAAGTGTTCATCAGAGATCGTTCAGCTTCACGTCCGACTGGTTCCCTCCAGGGTTCAGACCTGCACTGGAAAAACACTAAAAAACTACAGCTCATAAGCAGTAAAATCACAGAAAACAGGCCAAAAACGGTGAACTAGACGTCAAAACTCTGTCATTTCAAAAGAGAAATTTGATCATTTACAACATGAGACCATAAAAATACACATTTGAAAGAAAAACGACTCAAAGTTGTCCATTGTGACTTGAAATTCATTTAAAATTACCAAAAAAAATGTCAGAAATGACTTTAAACTCATCCAAAATGACTCAAACATGGTCCAAAATGACTCAGAGTTGATAAAAACCACTTGAAAGTCATTGGGAATTACTCAAAAATTGTCAAAAAAACTCTTGAAACTCATTCAAAAATTGTCCATTATGACTTGAAACTCATACAAGGGGACTCAAAAATGGCCAAAAACCGTAAATAATCCCCCCCAAAACATCAAAACTGTTTCATTTCAAAAAGAGAAATTTGTTCATTTAAATAAAAATACACCTTTGAAAGAAAAATGACTCAAAGTTGTCAGAAATGACTTGAAACTCATCTAAAAATTACTAAAAAACTGTCAGAAATGACTTGAAACTCATTCAAAATGACTCAAAGTTGTCCGTTATGACTTGAAATTAATCAAAAATTACTAAAAAATTGTCAAGAATGAGTCATTCAACATGACTCAAAAATGGTCCATAATGACTCAGAGTTGAACAAAAGGACTTGAAATTCATTCAAAATGACTCAAAAATCTCATTCAAAAAATTGTTCATTACGACTTTTTAATAAAAAAAATAAACAATCTGTTCGATCTTTAAGAAACACAAATTTTCTTTCAACTAATAGCAAATATCTGTGAAATAATGGTATTTTTGGTCAATTTAAATGCAGTTAAATGGTCAAAATTTCACAGTTAGATGTTGTAAAAAGAATAAATTGCTACTTTTTAAAATAATTTTTGCCTTGTTTTTATGTTTTGATTTTACCAGTTAATGTGTAAATTAATACGTTTTTTCCTGTGATTTTAAAAACGATCTCTAACGTAACTGTCAAAACAATTATTTACACATTTTACCATCATTTCTGCTGAGTATCTGTTCATAATAATAAATAAAGGGATCCAGAAATGGTTCTTCGCAGTAAAAGATTTCATCTGAAATAATCATTGTTCTGTCAGAAAAGTAACTGATAACTAATTGCAGCTAGATTCTGTAAAATACTAAAAATTGCTGAGTTCCTTAGTAGAATTTAAAAGCAGAACTGGATCAGCTGCAAAAAATCCCAAACCTCTAAAAATGCAGTGAAAATCAGTGAAACATCTACGTGTGTTTTTTTTTTTTTAGCTTTTCAACCTGTGGGCTCTGAAGAAAGTTGCACCAGATTTATTGCAGTGAAAAATGAGCCCACAGTGAGTAAAAATGTGAAAAAAAAACCCAAACAGAAACCGCTGCTTTTATCAGAAACAGGTTCTTTAAGGAGCCTCAAGACTCAACATTTACTATCAAAAGAGTGAACCTCACTCTTCTCTTGCAGAAGCTCAGTGTAGCTTTAATTTAGAGCATTAAGATCATTTATTCTCCTTAAAACCTCCCGTTTCTGGCCTTCTGCAGCGGTTTGTTTGCTCTTGTGTGAAAACGTTTCACCACAATGGCGTCGCATTCCACAGCGACACCCGATGATTTCTGCAAATGCAGACGTGTTATTTGGGGTTTTATGCGGCTATAGTTAGCGGCTGCACACACACTGACCTATAATAAAGCTGAAAGTCAGGCCAAGTCTCCTCTCTGCTCCCGTTATTGGATGCAGCAGGTACAAAAAAATCTAGCAAAATTCTCCAGATTTTTGTTAAATTACAGATAATAAAATCACAGAAAACAACCTAAAAACTGTAAATGACATCAAACTCTGTCATTTTACAAACCGAAATTTGTTCATTTACATCGTCAGACCATATAAATACACTTTTTAATCTAAAAAATAAACAGTGTTCAGCTTTTACCGGTTCTACTTTTAAATTACACATAACAACCAGTAAAATCACAGAAAACGAACCAAAATTTCCTCATTTTACTGGATTTATTATTATTATTTCACAGATATTTGCTGTTGGTAGAAAGAAAACTTGTGTTTATGAAGGATTTTAAATTAGAACTCTAATTTTGCAGAATTTTTACATGGTAACTGTTAAATTAAAAAAACTAATAAAAAAAAAAAACAAACAGGGCAAAACTGGAAATAAATTCCACAATAAAAATTGTAGTTTTGCTAAATTACAGATAATAACCATTAAAATCACAGAAAATATTAATTTATGGATTAACTGTTGAAAACAAAACAAAACAAAAAAATAAAGCTTAGCAGTAATTTGTTCTTTTAACTGTTTGACTGTGAAATTCCACAGTTTTACTGTATTAAAATCGACCAAAAATACCATTATTTCACAGATATTTATCACTATTTCCACAGATTTTTTTGTTGAATTTCAGAAAATATAAAATGTAAATTTTACATGTTAGCTGTTAAAAAAAGCAAAAAAGGTAATTTGTTCTTTTTAAAATGTCTCACTGTGAAATGTCACCATTTTACTGGATTAAAATCTGCCAAAAAAGTCATTATTTTACAGACATTTGCCCTTAGTTGAAAGAAAATTTGTGTTTATTAAGAATTTTAAACTAAAACTGTCAAATTATAGACAATAACCACTAAAATCACAGAAAACAGGCTAAAACCATAAATAACATCAAAAGTCACTTTGTTATTTTACAATGTGAGTCCATACAAATACTCTTTTTAATCTAAAAATGACTTCATTCAAAAGAAAAAGCACATATAGTATGAACTGAAACATGTAAATAATTGTTTTGACGGTTATGTTACAGATTGTTTTTTAATTTGAAGATAATATCTCTTGAAATCAGGGGGGAAAAGTGTTAATTTGCACGTTAACCATTAATAAAGGGCCAAAACCATAAATAACATCCACATCAGAAATCTAGATCCTTACAAAAAGTGATTTGTTCTTTTTACAACGTCTGAATGTGAAATTTCACCATTTTACTGCATTTAAATTGACTAAAAATACCATTATTTCACAGACATTTATCATTATTTGAAATAAAAATGACATATATTAGTGTTTTTTTAGACTGTTTCTACAGATTTTAAGTGTTTTGTTGAATTACAGATAATATCCAGTGAAACTACAGAAGAAAGTGTAAATTTTAGTTAGTTTAAACACAAGACACTTGTGCTTCAAACAAGAAGGATAAAGGACCTAGTATCCCTGACCATCACTGTACACACCAGTGATTCCTAACACATCTCTGGGGATCATCAGGTGGAAACCTCCCTTCAACGGTGTTTCACCTATTTAGTCCCACAACACCTCCAGGAGACTAGGCGATTCACCCCGTAGTGCCAGTTCACACTGCTGCTACACAATCCATGCAGCACTGCCACGTTCAGCTGATCCAGGCCTGTTTAGGAGATGCTCCAAGTAGTGACCAGATGTTACCAGTTAGCTGGTGCAAGATGCTGAAGGCCTAGTGTCAGCTGCTAAAAAAAAAAAAAGGCAAGCAAACTATACCCCTCTAAATGCTAATGCTAGCTGCAAGACTACTACCATGTCCAAAGCAACTTACCACTGACAAATGTTATCTTTTTTTTTATAAAGAACAGCAAAAAAAACCTAGTAATTTGTCCTTTTACAATCTAAAATGCATTGTGTGAAGTCTGTGGGAGACAAAGAGATCCTCATCATTCCTTCCCCTGTTGCCAGGTAGACTTTGCTGTTACCCACAAACACCATCATGTGAACACAATTCTGCTTCTATTGCTCCAGACGGGGGGTAAAAACCATGGAATTGTGTCTGAAAACATTGTTTTCTTAATGAGACTTACCTGACTTCCTTCCTTGTGGCGGCCATCTTGTCCTGGAGGTTGAAGAGGAAACAGCCTCCAAAGCTGCTCTTTAATTGGTCCACTAGGTAGGCGGGATCTCAGATGTGATTGGATTATAGATGTGTCCTGATTGGCCAGTTTGAACTGGGACACAGCTTCTTTCCTGTACACGAGTGCACTGGGAGGTGATTGGTTTGTTCAGAGGGCAGCACAGTGCAGCGCTCCTATTTTTGTTCAGAGCTCCTGATTTACTGGTCGATCCAAATTCTAACCCTCATTGGTGGTTTTAGAAACTCTTCTGCAGACTAGGAGTCATCTTATCAGTGGGTATTTTGGTTTATCCACAGACATTCATCGATAAATATCATCTCCAGGACATCTTTTCCACTCCTGCAGCTCCATATCATGACCTTCGTGCTTCACTGTCAGGACTATGCATTCAGCGTGGTAGTCCTGGTTAGGTTCACACCAACTGTTCACACAAATCCCACTTTGTTTCGTCTTTTTGTGGTCATTTTTTGGATCTTTTTGTAATTGTTTGTGTCTTTTGTGGTCATTTTGTGGATGTTTTACATGTTTTTATGGTTGTTTTGCATCTTTTTGTGCTCATTTTGTGCCTGCGCGGTTGTTGTTGTTGTTGTGGCAGACATTCATCTATAAATATCATCTCCACAACATCTTTTCCACTCATACAGCTCCGTATCATGACACTCCCACCTCCGTTCTTCACTGTCAGGACTATGCATTCAGTGTGGTAGTCCTGGTCAGGTTCACACCAAACTTGCTGGACTCTTTAGCAAACTTTCATCTTGAAAATTTGAACCAAACATTATTCATAAAAGGGAACACTCTACTTGTGAACTTCACAGGGTGTTTTCATTTTAGTTGTAAACTGTACAAGCTGAGATGATGCCACTTTACTTTACAGTCTGTCTGAGGCTCAAATCAGGCCTAAAAGTCGTTTGAGAACTGCCGATTGTTGCTGTGCTTATTTACTAGTTTCTGCTCCATGTGACATTTTGAATAAAACATCCTTCACGGGGGAGAGCGACAAAGACGGAGGGGATGAAGAGTCGAACCATTCCTCCGTCATTTCGGATGCGGGATCATGAATTATTTGGCAGGAAGATAACACTAATTCTGCATTAGATTCATGGCCGATTGCACCTGCAGATTTTCACCCCCAACACACACACATTTCCCCTCCTGACGCCCTGTTGTTTGTGTATCCTGAATGTAGGTCAGAAATGTGTGTGCTTGTGTGCATGTGTTGACTGTATGTGGTCGCAGCGGACACACCGTGGAGGTCTCCCGACGCAGCCACAAATACAAATGCTCACGCACAGACACACACCATCCAGCGGTAGGTCAGTTTAATATTTCATTTGGCTGATGGACGGCGTCTGCTGCTCCACGAGCCAAACATCATTACAACACACTAAGTGACTTAACTCTAATTAGAGCTGAAAATCACATTAAAGCTGCTCCGTGATACAGGAAGGAGCTCACCTTTCCCCATCACTTGTTTGGGACTGAAAAACGTGCTACGCTTAGAGCAAAAATAATTACAAATCTAGTCTCTGAGCTGTTTTAATCAGACTGGGAGCAGAGGCAGTGGATATTATCAGTATATTTGTCCTGGTGTTTGTAGCATCACGGTTTTGTCGCGTTGCGGCGATTCATCGGAATCCCGCCATAGCCGCTCGATGCTAACTCTCAGGAATGAAAGCATCGCTAACGAATCACTTTCTGTCCCGATATTTGTCAGCATTAAAATAAAACTGCCGCACTTTTGTCGGTGGTTCTGTGCATGTGTGTGTTTGTGTGGATAATTTATGAGTGACGAAGGAGTAAACAGCCTCCGCTTTGGTAACATGTTTTTGCACTTTGAAAGCGAGCGTGGACGAGCGTGCAGGTCGGGTGTGAATGAATTAACAGCCTGTTTTGTATGCGTTCTGTTTCTCTGTTTCCTCCTTATTTTAAAACGCTCTTTGTTTCTTCATCTTTTGTTGGGTTTAGCTCAGCAAGCAGGGAGCGTTTACATTATGAACGTTAACATTTATAGATGCGCCGTGAACATCTGTGGATGGACAGAAACACAAAACAACCACACAGACTCAAAAAGAGCACAAAAAAATGCAAAACAACTGCAAGAAGACCACAAAAAGATGAAAAGTAGTGGGGTTTGCACGAAGAATTGCTGTGAACCTGATTAGGACCACCACAGTGAATGCATCGTCCTCACAGTGAAGCACCTACACAGAGTTCCTACATACTCTGTATTAGTAGTAGTTCTTTTTTCACATTGCACTTTTGTACTTCATCAGACTCTATTTTCTTTGTATTCTGTACCATCTGTCCATCCATCCATCCATCTGTCCATCCGTCCATCCATCCATCCATCCATCCATCCATCCATTTATCCATCCATCCGTCTGTCTGTCTGTCCGTCTGTCCATCCATCTGTCCATCCGTCTATTCATCCATCCATCCATCATCCATCCGTCCGTCCATCATCCATCCATCCATCCATCATCCATCCATCCATCCATCCATCCATCCATCCATCATCCATCCATCTATCCACCCATCGCTCGTCTGTCCATCTGTCTGTCTATCCATCCATCCCTATCTATCTATCTATCTATCTATCTATCTATCTATCTATCTATCTATCTATCTATCTATCTATCTATCTCTCTGTTTGTCTGTCTGTCCGTCTGGCCGTCCGTCCGTCCGTCCACCATCCATCCATCCATCCATCTGTCCATCCATCCATCTATCCATTGTCCGTCCATCCGGCCGTCCATCTATCTATCTATCTATCTATCTATCTATCTATCTATCTATCCATCCATCCATCCATCCATCATCCATCCATCCA
This sequence comes from Amphiprion ocellaris, assembly GCF_022539595.1. NCBI lineage: Eukaryota > Metazoa > Chordata > Actinopteri > Pomacentridae > Amphiprion > Amphiprion ocellaris. The sequence goes on along the minus strand of NC_072789.1, from coordinate 19,699,661 downwards.
CCCATCCATCCATCATCCATCCATCTATCCACCCATCGCTCGTCTGTCCATCTGTCTGTCTATCCATCCATCCCTATCTATCTATCTATCTATCTATCTATCTATCTATCTATCTATCTATCTATCTATCTATCTATCTCTCTGTTTGTCTGTCTGTCCGTCCGTCCGTCCGTCCACCATCCATCCATCCATCCATCCATCCGTCCATCCATCCGTCTATCCATCGTCCGTCCGTCCGGCCGTCCATCTATCTATCTATCTATCTGTCTATCTATCTATCTATCTATCTATCCATCCATCCATCCATCCATCCATCCATCCATCCATCCATCCATCCATCCATCATCTCCTTCACCCTCCATGAGCTCCCTTCACAGCACCAGACTTCTCCTATGGTAGGAGTCAGAGATGTCCTTGTTTTCTCCTCCCTCCATCCCTTCATCCCTCCATCCTTCCATCCCTCACTGTGTTTGTGCTGAACAGATGCCAGTGCTGGGTGAAGTCCTCTCCGGAGGGACTGCCAGCAGCATATTGGTTTATAATTAATGAAATTAGGGCTGCTGTCTGCCGAGGAGGCTTCGGTCCCAGTGTAGGATCGACTGCTGGCTGCCAGGAAGACAGACGACTGCAGGGATCCGAGAGGACGGATCCAAAGAGGCAGAGACAGTCGGATCTTTGTCCATCCACTGGAAGGCCGGGGAAGTTTTCTCAACTATTTGGGGTCTCGTCGGTTATTTTTTTCCTGACAAAGTGAAATCAGGTGCACTTCACGGCTGAACAGGCCTTCGGAGACCAGGAGGCACCTTTGACATGCAAAAAGGGCCAAAATCTGGCAAAAAAAACACATGAAAAAACTGCTGAATACTGTAACATTCGAAAACCTCAGTGACGATACCGACAGACGGTCAAAAAAATTATGGTTTAGCGCATTTAAATGCAGTTAAACAGTGTCATTTTAAGGTCATAAATTTGTAAAAATACTGATTTTTTTTATGTTTTTCATTAGTCAACATGTAAATATATCTATATTTTTTTCTATGATTTTAGTAGGTATTTTCTGTAACTAAACAAAACTGAGAAAATCTGATGAACAGCACAACTACAATCCTTTTTTATTCCATAATAGACATTTTTTCCTTTAAATAATTGCAAATATCTGTAAAATAAATTTTTTGGACCATTTAAATACAATTAAACAGTAAAGAAACTTTAAAAGAACTCACTACTATTAGTGAAAATATAGATTGTTGATGTGTTGATGTACATTTTTGTTCTGTTTTTTATTAGTCAACGTGTAAATAAATATTTTTTATTCTGTGATTTTAATTGATATTATCTGTAACTAAACAAAACAGAGAAAATCCTATGAACAGCGCGACTACAATCATTTTTCATTCCTTAAAGGACATATTTTTTCTTTCAAATAACAGCAGATCCTCATTTCCAAACTTCAAGCACATTCAAACCAAAAAAATAAAAGAAAATCAGTTTATCCATGAAACTATTTCAGTTAATCTGGCCACATGCTTTACAGAAATCTATAAAACCACATTTGCCCCTTTAGCTGTTAATACTAAAGACAACAAGCCAAGGAATGCCCCATGGGAGGCGAAATTAAATTAAATTATCATGCTATACAAACACAGATGCGCGTTAAATATTAATACATGAATTAATAATTTGGTACATTTTAGATTAAATATTTAGCTTTGTTTTGTGCAGATTACATGACATTTATCAAACCGGAATGACACATTGCTGTAAAAATAATGTCCTGAAAATGTGATAAACCTAATACTAATTAAAGCTGCAAGCAGCTTGTCATATGAATGTGATCAGGGTAGGACTCCGATCAAACATGTAAAGTTTGAGACAGATTGGAGCATGTACAGGAGAGTTAGACAGCACTTCCTGTTTAATAGGCAAAGCATCATAGTTCAGGGGGCTGCCATGGCCACACCCTTTGACTGATGGGGAAGATTTGATAACTTTTCATCATTCAGGCCTGTTGTATATACTGCTGAAATCTGAGGTGTCTTGGAGTTACTCCGATCCAAGAATAACCCCTGAAAATGACAACAAAAATAACAAAAAATCTCACAATTAATTTAAAATGGTAGACTTCCTTCAAAAATGCGAATAATTTGATGGGAATTGAAAGTTTACTCATAATTCCTTGCATTCCAATAGAGTCCTTGCAGCTCTTTTGGTGTCGGGCCCTAATCAGAGGGTAGAAGAGCTCAAGTGCTGCTAATAACAGAAACGACAGCGAGCAGCTAAATGTGACTCCTTCCTTTTATTATGTACACCTGTGCTTTGCAAAATGTCACAGTGTCCACAGTGAAAAGGGCCTATTGTGTTCGTTCTGTGGAAATAAAAGCTACTGAGACATGAGTGTATATATCTATACCAATAAATATAAATACATATGTGTGTGTTTATTTAAGAATAATGCATGAGCGAGCCCCTAAACCACATCTTCACCCTAAAAACTAATGATTTATGGTCGGGAGGCCCCACGGTGTGACTGTGTAAACAAATTTCTGAGCACACACACTCCCATTCATGCCCACTAACCTTATTTTAGTCACTTTCAAGCTCTCCTCCTCCAGTTAATTCACTTAGAGCTGCTCCATCCATTAAAACGCTCCTGCTGTGTCCTGATGCAGCCGAACCTTCGGTCCACGTCAGTGTGATGCTACAGTCACATCACATCCACCGAGTCGACCTTTAACGAGACGTTATGTTCCACAAAGTCAAGTTTCTGTTAAAACCCGTCATATGGAACCAGCGAGACATAATCTGTGAGCTTCAGAGGCGCTGTGTAGGTGTGAATTTAGCATCTTTGGAATGAGTCAAGTAACATCTGTGGGCTCTTGGAAGAATGTTAAACTTGTCAATTACAGTGTTTTTTTTTCACTTTTTGTAAAATAATCAAAGAAGTTCTACTGTTTCTTTTTTCATAATTTAGGACATCTCTGAGTTCTCTCTCCTTCTTCATGTTGTTCTGTTTCCACAGAGCTGCAGGACTTTAGATTGCAGAGAAAAACGCACCAGTTAACTGCTAAAGCAGCTACTAAATGAAACAGTTCAATCCAGCTGTTTTTATACAGCTTCAGTCCACATACATGACCGTTCAAAAGTTTGGTTTCAGTTAGAAATGTCCTTACTTTTTAAATAAAATCATTTTTTTTCAATGAAGATAACATTAAATGAATCAGAAATACAGTCTAGACATTGTTAATGTGGTAAATGACTATTCTAGCTGGAAACAGCTGATTTTTAATGGAATATCTCCATAGAGGTACAGAGGAACATTTCCAGCAACCATCACTCCTGTGTTCTAATGCTACATTGTGTTAGCTAATAGTGTTGAAAGGCTAATTGATGATTAGAAAACCCTTGTGCAGTTATGTTAGAACATGAATAAAAGTGGGAGTTTTCATGGAAAACATGAAATTGAGTGACCCAAACTTCTGAACGGTAGTGTGTATCGTGACAGTCTTGAGTTTCCAATGACTCGTATAACTCTTAATTTTAGTAATTACTGATGACTGAATTAATCACAAACACCTGAATCTTTGAATCTCTGAATGAAAGAAAAGCTGCTGGAACACAGCTGTCAGTGTCCACAGTGTTTTACATCAACATGAGCTGACAGGATCCATGAAGAAGGAAGTTCTTCCTCTAGAAGCAGAACCTTAAAGCTCCACTCAAGTCTGCTGCTGATCACATGGACAAAGAAAAGACCTCCCGGAGGAAAGTTCTGTGGTCAGACGGAAGAAAGACTGAGCAGAAATATGTTTGGAGGACAGAAGGTGAGTTGAAACCAAACCTACCATCAGGCATGGAGGTGGCAGTATCATGCTCTGGGGCTTTCTAGAAGTGCTTCTGGACTGGTTTTGGACTTTGTTGAGACTGGTTCATATTTGGCTTCAGTCTTGGTTCTCCTGGTTTTTAATGTGATTTAAAGTTGGTTTAGGATTTACTTCACACTGGATCTGGTCCTGGCTGAGGACTGGTTTCAGAGTGTCGCAGGCAGATCTTTGACTTTTTTTAGGAGTAGTTTAGATTTGATTTTGTAGTGGTTTTTGACATTTTTAGGACTGGTGTAGGACTATCTTGGATGAGTCTTTTTAACCTCAAGAACACCAAACCTACCACCCAGCATGGTGGTGGCAGCATTATGCTCTGTTTTCATGGAAAATATGGAATTGCCTGAGTGACCCCAAACTTTTGAACAGGTAGTGTATATAATCTCAAAGCACTTCACAGAGTAAAGTCACAAAATGATATTATGGAGAGAAATAACACAAATCCGGATGATTCTCATTGAGCAGCTCTTTAGCCATAGTGGGAAGAATAAAACTTACCTTTACCTGGAAGAAACCTCCAGCAAAACCAGGCTCAGGGAGGGCAGACGTCAGCCTTGACTGCTCGGGTCGAGGGTGAACGGAAGCGACAAAAAGTAATCTGAGTACCCCAACACCAGTTCCAGCTCACCCTTGATGAAAAAATACCCAAACATGGTCTCTCTTGACATACAGCAGATTAAGACTTCATTTTTTCCTGCATTTTAGTGCCGGCTGGACTTCCAGGCCTCGCGTTGACGGTGCATCTTGTTTGTCTCAAAACTTCTCTGTTATGACATTGTTGCTCGATCACATTATAAACAGGCAGCGTGGCGGCTGGCAGCGCCCAACCACTAATTGTTGTAATTGTTAGCAGTTGTTTGAGCTGCTTGGCTTGAACACTGTGTGTGTTTACGCATATGAACAGGCTCAGGAGTGTATCTCTGATTGCGGTGTATCGCTCTTCCTCTGTTTAAATCCCAGTTAAAGCTTATTAGACGGAGGAGAAACAGGGGAGAAAGGAGTCAAACAAAATGTCGCTTCAGCCGTTCGGATTTTAAAATGTTTGCGTTCAGAGGGTTCGTGTTCGCCCTCCACCAAACAGAGGTGACGGAACCTCAGAGTAAACCTGAGAATGAATGACTTCGTCTGGTGCGAGGGAGTCGAGCTGTGGGTCCACTGTGGAGGAACAGCCGGCGCTAATCCAGCCCGGCGACGGTTCAGCGGCGGAGGAGGGAAGCGGCGTGAAATCCCAGACACCTGGTGGCTCTTTCTGCACAAGAGTCTGCAGCTGGTGTCGGGAGCCCACAGCCACCCGGCCAGCTGTGCTTCCTCGACGGTTCGCACTGAGGTTAGACCGCGACATGCATCTGTCTGCTTGAAGGGATAAAGAATGCAGCTGTGGTCCAGCCAGGGCCACCTTCACCACCGGCTTCACTCTTCACTCAACTCATCCGTCGGGTATTTTTAGAAGAATTCGCTTCAGAAATGGTGAAATTTACCAGTTTGTTTTGTCATTTAGCTGCTCTATATAAAGCACTCACTGCAAGAAATGTTCAAATTCATCCATGTATGGTAGAAAATGTTTAATAAGAGCAGCAACATGTGGTGTAAAGATGTCAATCTACTCATTATCTGCAGTAAACCTGAATAATAAAGATATGTTTACATAGAAAGTACACTAGAGGGTGTTTGTCTCTATATGAAATGAAAAGTTTAGATTTACTCAATAAAAATACAGGCTAACAGTTGGTAATTACTGACATTCAAATCTTACGTTTTTCTCTTTGTTGCACTGCCTTTCTCTTTAAAATACCCCAAACATGTTCTTTTGCATTAAAAACAGACTTTTTCATGTCATATTTTACACATTGTCCCGTAAAAACTCTTGTTCTCCTGTGGAATGTTTGTCTTCTTCCAGCTTCTGCAGACTAGGAGCCATCTAGTCCGACAGTATTTTGGTTCATCCACAGATATTCTACTATAAATATCATCTCCTCGACACCTTTTCCACTCATCCAGCTCCATATCATCATCACTCCCACCTCCATTCTTCACTGTCAGGACGATGCATTCACTGTGAGAAGTTCTGAAAACATGCTGGACTCCATCTGAGCCCAAATTTATCTTCATCTGCTCCCGATATTTACGTTACGCTTCTTTACAGTTAAATTAACAGTGGTTGCTTTAAATGGAATTCAAAGAGGTCAACATTATGAACTGTCCTTCACACTGTCTGAGCTTCACAGACACCCAGATTTCCACTGATAACCACTGTAGCCTGTCTGAAGCAGCCGCCGTCTGTTTTTCAGAGCTTTATTGTAAATTTAGCGTACTGACTGACGCATCATTTTAGGAGACGACCACTGCAGCCATGATTAGTGGTCCTACGATTTATCCTATACCTCCCGTTTACTGCTGCAGCTAAGTGAGTTTTAGTGTCTCACGGATTCTTTGTGGAGTCTAACAATCGGATTTTTCAATTCATCTGGTAATCCTTCTCAACGTGGAGCCATGATGCGGACATAGACAGACACAGTCCATCAGCCCAAACTGTTCACAGCTCATTTTAGAACCGAGTAGTTACTGTTCTATTTGTTGTTGATTCCAGTGACAGACAAGAATATTGTTTCTGTCTTTCAGTACATGTTCTTATTTGTCTGAACTACGTTTTGCAGTTTCTCAAGCAATCGAGTGCACACGTATGTAGCACGGTTTCTTACTCGTCTCGTCATTTTATGGGACGGTGAACAGTTTTAAACAAAGTCTAAAATGAAAAATAACAGAGTCGCCGATTAACTAGTCACCGGTAGTGGTGTGAAATGAGGGTGAAATGAGGGTGGTGAAGCGAGCTCACTGTGCAATGACACAGTTACTAAGAGAGCGTGAATCAAGCCACTGCCTCCTTACGTAACTGCAGGATGCCTTAATAGATCATTGCTTTGCTGCACTCATTGGACAGGTGCTGGGGTCGAAGCTCGGGGATTCATAGTCCAACTTCATACGTGGTTTTACATTTAACGGAGCTCCAAATGAACGAAGATACCACAACTTCATGTCGAGACTTTTCGGTTAATGCAAAATGCTTATGTATATCAAAAACAACAAATCAGAGAGGGGCATGACATGAAGCAGAGTGCTGTTTCTGTCTGTAAACTCCTTTTTCTTTCTTATTTTTGGGTGTATTGTGGGCTTTTATTACTACAAGACAGGAAATGTTTTAATTAGTGATGACTCCTTTTTGGGGCACATTTGATTCAGTTCTGCTAAAATAGTGCCTCCTTTAGTGCCGCTTCATGCACAATAAGGCGATGCCAAACAAGTAGATGTTGAATTTCAGACAGAGCTGAGGTAAAAGTATGTAATGTGGAAATGATAAACTGAGGCATATTACTGTTGAAATTGAATTTATTTTTCTTAACAAAATTTCAGGTTCATCGTGTTTTGTAAAAAGATAATACATTAAATGTGAATATTTTCAGAACATATTTTTTTGCACTAAAACAAAGGAAACATTAGGAGTTGTTGTTATTTATAGGTTATTATGTTGTGATTTTACTAGTCACTGGAGATCAGATTGGGCTGAATGTGGAACTAACCAGAACTAAGATGAGTTTAACACCCCTACTCTAAATGAATATATCTGATGCTAACACCAGGGGGCCCGAGACCCTCCCCTGTGGGACTCCATGTGTTAAACCTGTGGACGAATTACTGACATGTGGGTTAAACATGACGCAAACCGTTTCACCTCTGCTGAGCAGAAACACACACTTCTGAAGTAGCAGGTCGACTGCATTAAATGCCTTTTGTTGATTAATTATTCATTTAACATGAAACACAAAATTCTGTGGCAGTGTGACGAAAACGATCCCACCAGACGTTAAATTAAAGTAGTTTACTGAGTGTAACTATGCGAGTTTAGACCATTTCTAGCTAACCTGAATTTAAAACATCTAATTTTCGTTTTACTTCTTCCCAAATTACACACAAGTTCATAGGAAATTAGACAGTTTGATGTAGAATTAGCTGAATATGTGAATAGCAAGACGCTGAGATTTAAAACAACCATGGTGGGAAATTTCTGTGTGTCTTTGTTAAATTAGAGTCTGGTTTCTTTTAATAATAATTCAAACCATGACTGACATTAGTGATGAATTCAGGCCCTACATGTGTACAACTATAATCTATCTTGCTGTAACTGGGAGCAGAACTGACAAATATCTTGATTTTACTGAAGTTTTTTACTTTTTGCCCCCCAAGTTTAGTTAATTTAGCTCATTGAATTTTACACTTTAACACCTCAAAAGGTGACTTTGCCTTAAAACGATTCACAGCGAAGAGAAAGTTTCACATCAGTTGTAAGGAAACGGTTTCAGTGAAGGAGAAATAAGATGCCTGTTCTTGAATGCAGCTTTAAATTAATTTGCCGGAAAGTTTTATATATATTTACAACAAATGTAGCTTTTTATGACTTGAAATGGAACATTAAATGATCAGATTCCAGACTTTTACAAGTTCAAGCCCTATTAGTCTTTAATTGTGCTTCATTTTCCTCTTCAAGTGATTTGCTTTGAGTGTCTTTTTGTGGGCGTAAAAATGTTACTGGCTCGATGTAACGCTATTTAGAGGCGCACATCAAAAAGCCGCCGGTCGGCCACTAATGCGGCGGAGCTGCCATAATTAAATGTTTGTTTTTGAAGGAGATGTGATGTGGTTGTTTTCTGACTCGTTTCATCTCTGGGTGTTTTGAGGAGTGTTTTCGCCATCTGTGTGTGTCATGGACCAAAAATTGTGTTGTTCGGAATCAACATGTGACACCTTGAATGCGTCTGAGCTTCAAGTTCATTCTTAAACAACAACATAAAGCATTTTGACAACCTCTGTCCCAGATCTGACACTACATCTGCTGTAGCTGCTGAGGATTTGGATCAAACTCCCCAAAGTTCTCCTCGAAAGCTGCTTTTAGGTTCAATCTTAGAGCTTTTGCTTTAGATAGGAAGAAATATTTACGTGCTAGAGGTTAGAGTCTGCATCTAGCAAACCATCCCATAGTGTCAGCGCGTACAGTTGTCAACAAAAGTTTACGTAAACTTACAAAGACATGATTGCTGTCTTGAACAATTAAAACACATGAATCTCTGTCATGAAAAACAATCAAGCATTTGGGTTCTTAAATAGATTTATTGCAGGTCTTCTGTAAATATGACGATACTAATATTTGCTTAAATCTGATCATTTTCACCTCAGCTAGGTGGTTTTGGTTTCTGTCTACGAACTTCTGGTTTATCTATACCAGTCTTCTGGTGCAGTTAAACTTGTTTCAGGACTTTGGAGAGACCAGTCTAGAACCTTCATTCCAGCCTGATGGAACCATTTCTTTACCACGTCTGATGTGTGTTTGGGCTCATTGTCTTTTTTTTTTTTTTTCCTGAATTTTTGGATTTTTTTCAGACAAGGAAACACTATTTTTTGGTGCCCGTAAATGAAGACAACAGGAGGGTTAAACCAGTCCAAAAAATGTTCAGAACCAGTCAGAATACAGTCTGAAACCAGTCCTACACTAAAACTGAAACCACTTTTAGTTCATGATGTTTTGTAAAAACATAATTCCTTAAATGTGAACATTTTCAGAAGGTACTAAAGGAGTTTAACACCAGATGGCCTAGACTGCATTTCTGATTCATTTAATGTTATCTTCATTGGAAGAAAATGTCTTTCTTTCAAAAATAAGGACATTTCTAAGTGACTCCAAACTTTTTATTGGACATGTACGTGGACTTTAGTTTGTGGACGTTTGTTGGTGGCTGTACATACTACGGCTGCATGTCATCCACAACATGAACTAGTCGCATTAATGCTTAAACTCGCCTTCATTTACCCTTCTGAATCAGTGGATGAGAAAACATAAGTGAAATGTTTCCAACGTGTCAGATGCCATTTTAATGCTGAGCTTTGCCCTTTCTGTTCACACACACACCTACACACACACACACACATTAGCTTTGTTGCATACATGAAATGCGACGCACACGGGAGTCTCCAAAACATCACACAGGGCGCCACGTGTCGGCCCGGCTGATTACCGTGTGCTGCGTTCAATGGCGTGTAAAGTGCTGCCGCTGCGAGTATTAGCCTGTTTATCAGAGTGTGTATTAACGCGCTGCTGCAGTGTGTGAGCGTGCTAGCAGGGGATCACAGGTGTGTTTGCAGCTCCGCAGAGAGCCCCTCCTTCCACCCCGAGCATCCTGGGTAATATCAGCCCCGCGGAGCACCTGCGTCCTCGTCCCACAGCACACTCAAACACTCACACACACCTCTAATGGCCTCGCGTCGGCCCGCCATACGCCTCTAATAGCCAGCTGTGTGAGCAGGAAACCGGCGGAGCGTGCCGACACTCACTGATGCAGTTGTAATATTAGATGTGAGTTAACTGTGATCTCCAATTAGTTCTCATCGCTCTCCAAAACAACCGATGAACACGGAGGGGGTGGGGGGGAAATAAAGGAGATGTCACGCTTTAGCTTCAACTTTTTTAGCAACGCTGGACTTGTAGGCTTCATCTTATAATGCAATATGTCTGAGTAATGGTAAGGTTTATCCTAAGTGCGTCTCTAGAGGACAACGGACTGTTTAACTCGCATGTCTCACAGCGTGAATGGTGGTGAAACTGCCTGGGGAGGGATCTCAGGACTGTATTATAAGTGCCTGGTAAGTGGTGATGTAAACTGGACTCAGGCTAAATCATGTTATATTACATCATTACCTCATATTAAAGTTAATCCCTCCAAAGGTGCTAAAACTGCCTGGGGAGGGATCTCAGGACTACATTATAAGTGCGTGATAAACCAGTTTCACATTGAGTCATGTGAGTTGGGAGTGAGAATAAAGACCTGAAACTCCCCACCAGTTAGAAAGATTGTTTTTGAATTCTGTAGTAACAACTCATGGATATTTGACTTTTTCATTGACTTTCCGTGAATTACCTGTCATCCAAGAGGCCTCCTCACTTTAGATTGGCTGGTGGGGTGACGCAGGTATTTATTCTCACCTCTAACTCCAGTTACCAGGCTCCTGTCATGTAGTTCTGATCCCTCACCAGGCAGTTTTAACACCATCCATGCAGTCATTTCTTACTTCCATCTTTCTTTTCTAGTTCTCTGTCGCATTTGGAGTCTTTGTACCAAAGAAAAACACAGTTTCCTACAAATATAAAGCTAGTTATGACTGTTAATGGGGCGGTAGTCTGGAGCTGTCAGCCTTAAGTCACGTACTGAGGAAGTAAAACATCTCCAGAACCAGAAAGAGAAGTCCAGCTTCCTTCTACTGGGATTCCTTTAGCTGCTCTGCAAACTATTTCTCACCAACATTCATTATAATAGCGTCTTTAGAGGCTGACAGACGGAGATACCATCAGACCTGCTTGTCTTTCACACATTTCAGTGTCTTGGCTGATTCTAATTGTTGTCAGGCGGCCTGGAGAGCTACACGGAGTTCGCACGACTCATAAATTAATCCGTTTAATGATTCCCATGCAGAGCAAACGGCTCCACACCCAGATATCCTCGTGTTCTGGAGACGAGACCGTTCCCCTGGTTACGTATTCATTTAAAACTGACTGGTAGAAATGCTGGATTGTTTGACCAGATTAATAGCCCTGGAGACAGTTTAACAGAACGATACTTTTACCATTTTTGTGCATTTTTATGACATTTTCTTGTCACTTTAACCTCTCTCTATGTTATTTTTGTAGCTCAGAAATGTTCATCATGTCTTCTTGTTAATACAGTAGTTTTGAATTCTTTTGTTCATTTGTTTATTCTAAGTCTGAACAAAAGAACTCAAAAGTACTATTTTATTTTTGTGTCATTTTATTTAGACTGAGCATCCTTGTGTGTCATTCTTCTATTATTTTGTGACATTTTGTGTTTTTGTGTAATTTTTGTATCTTTTTGTGTTATTTGTCTATTATTGTGTCTTTTTGTGTCATTTTTACACAATTTTGTGTCTTTTTGTGTCATTTTGCATATTTTTTCTGTCATTTTTGTGTTTTTTTCTGTCATTTTGTATAATTTTTGCATAATTTTGTGTGTTTTTGTGTCATTTTAGTGTCTCTTTGTGTCATGGTCATTTTTGTGTAATTTCATATCATCATTCATATCATTTTTGTGTAATTTTGTGTCATTTTTGTGTAATTTTTGTGTCTTTTTATGTCATTTTTGTCATTTCATATCATTTCTATGTTGTTTTGGTGTCTTTGTGTTTTTTGTGTCACTTCTGTGTTATTTTAGCATCCTTTTGTGTCATTTTGTCTTTTTGTGTCATTTTATCATCTTTTTATGGTGTTTTTGTTTTTTTGTGTCATTGTTGTGTTATTTTTACCTCTTTGTGTTATTCCTCTGTGTCACTATTATTATTATTTGTAGGCCTCTAGCCTCTTTTGGGACGACAACATCCAGCACTTTACATCCCATCATAAGCATCCCATCGTCTTCCTAACCAGGTCATCATGCTAACGTCTCCCAGCCAGACACATGTTTTTATTCCACAGTGATCAGGAGCTAAATGTGTGTCGTACAGAAGGTTTAAAGACTCTGTTCCTCCCACCCATCTAATTGCATCGTAGCCTTTATATTGTGCAGTTTGCTGTTTTTACCCTTGTGTGTCTGTGGTTGGGTTGTGTAGGACTGTGCATTCTGTGTTTGCATTTGACAGCTGTTCTTTTTATAATGCCTGTGGCTGCAGTTATGGTATGCAGAGGGAGTGGAATGACAGATATTCAGTCGACAACGTTTACACACTTTTCCTCTTTACATGCGGCTGTTTTTCAGTCATCCAGCGTCTGATTCGATCTTCGGTGCGTCTTCAGGGGACTGTCAACATTTTGTTTTTTGAAATCTTAGCATCCTATGTGTCATTCTTCTGTTATTTTCTGTCATTTTGTGTGTCTGTGTCTTTTTGTGTCAATTTTGTGTCATTTCGTATCATTGTGTAGTTTTTTTCTATTATTTTGTGTGTTGGTGTCATTTTTGTGTGTTTATGTGCCATTTTTGCATAACTTTGTGTTTTTGTATCATTTTTTGTGCAATTTAGTCTTTTTTGTGTCATTTTAATCATTTTTGTGTCTTTTTGTGTAATTTTTCTATTTTTTTGTGTCATTTTGTGTCTCTTCTGTGTCATTTTGATCATTTTTGTGTCACTTTGTTTCACTTTTGCGTAATTTTGAGTGTCATTTTAGTGCATTTTTGTGTCATTGATGTGTTATTTTAGCATCCTTTTGTGCTGTTTTTGTGTCCCTTCGTGTCATTTTTGTGCTATTTTAGCATCCTTGTGTGTCATTTTAGTGTTTTTGTGTCATTTTTGCGTAATTTAGTGTCTCTTTGTGTCAATTTTGTGTCATTTCTTATCATTTTTCTGTTATTTCATATTTTACTGTAACTTTGGATTTGTGTGTCATTTTAGCGTCTTTCTGTCATTTTGGGGTTATTTGAGCATCCTGTTGTGTTGTTTTTGTGTCATTTTGCATCATCTTCAGCTTCCACAAGGCAAACGTCCCACACAGAGGATACTTTGGAAAACGTTTTATCAGATTTTCATGTCCCGCCCACAACAGAATCAAAGAACATCAAAGTGGAACAAATCAGAGACTTTGTGTCGAAACTGAAATCATTCGTTTTCGTCCTTTGTGGCACAAGTTACACCAAACAGTGTAAAGTGACAGTGGTTGCATCCTGGTTCACCTTTGCATGGGGACTGTCTATGTGTTCCGTCATAACGTACAGAATAACGTTCATTTCCTGTCCAGTCTGTTGCAGAAACTGTCAATGAAAGTTCAGATTCTTCTTCCTTCTTGTCCCATCTTCAGTCACACCAAAGGAATAAGAACAAACTTAGAATTACAAGGATACTTAGATTTCAGTAAATACGGAGCCAGTAATAAATATCAATGGGAGGAAGAGTGTTGGACACAAACATATCAGTCAATGCAGGAACCTCCTAAAGCATCATGGGAGTGATAAATTTCTCATAAAAGGTGAGGATCTTTCTGTTGAATTCCACCCCAACTGAGCAAGAATGTGTTTCCATCTCTGCCTGCAGTCTGTCCATGCATTTGGTAAAGAAATACTTATTTGGGGCTTTAAATGATCGGAACAGAGGCTAAGGTGAGGAGACAGGAAGAGAGAGCACCCATCGATGCATTTTTATGTATTCATCTATTCATTCATCTGAGGGTGACGACATGCACGGAAACAGAACTGAACAAAAACGCAAACGCAGCAGGCAAACTGTTGAGACTTTGAGAAAACTTTCAAACTGTTCCTGACCTTAGAGTTGATCCACTGCCTCATCTGGTGCGTCTTTAAAGGACCAGACAGTCCAACCAGTCACCCTAAAATGCAGCTTCGTCTAAACACAAGCAGTGCAGTATGGGTCAGGAGATGCCCATTTTCCATTGGATTTGGGTCACTTTTGACGCATGTTGCACATCAAAGGGTTAAAGGACCAGTCACCATAAAACGCAGCTTTATTCAAACAACCAGAGATGAAAATGGACTGTTGGCTGCTGATTACCCACAACTCCACCATCTATCCTCTGAGAAATCACTTCCTGTTTCGACACTGTTGTTTGCAATCGGCTACGGAGTTATGATCAATTTATTGGTCAGAAGAAACTGGAGAATATCTGGTCAAACTGGGAGGACTCGCCAAAGGGAAGCAGCTTTAGCAAGACCTTCGTCTAACAGCAAGCGGCCGCTCACGTTTGTCGGACTCCAGCTAGATGGAGGACGATCAGAGCAGATGGAAACGTCGTCTTGTGGACGTCACGTGAACCTGAAACAAAGACTCCCTTCACTCCTCGTCGATGCCCAACAACCGAGATGACATCCTGTTTGTTCACTTCACGTTTTAACAAGAAAACACACTTCCTCATGTCTCTAGAATCTGTCCTTCTGTAATAACAGCTGGAAACTGTTCCGGTCCTGCCCCCCGTCAAACATCTGCTCTGGATGTCCAACAACCTGCTCCTGTTTCCATCAGATCCAACCTCTTTAACTGTGTGAGTCTATCGTATATCTTATACGTCAGCGTTTTATTGACATCTGTTGTGTCTGCGTTTGTGTTTTTGTTCAGGATATTAACGCACCGTTTTATCAAAGCTCCCATGAAAGCTGTTTATTTAACTTGTAGAATCTGAGCTGGATGGTTGTGCTTCAGGTTTCAGAGTGTTTTCTAGATTGTAGGTTCACCTTTAAAAAGAAGAGTTGTTGGGAAGCCTTCGCAGAACCACAACTTGGAGAAATGAACAATTAATGAGGAAACATGTTTTGTTTTTTTTTTGTCAGAGTGGAATATCATCCCAAATACTGTCCAACCAACCTAAAGGTTCCTTCAGTCGTACATAAATATTCCTCCAGATATTAACGAGCTCTGAGCTTCAGCTCTGGTGAAGATGACGATGATGAAGACGTGTTTTGCTGCCGTTATCTCTGCTGCTCTGCAGAGTGAGGGCTGTCCATGCTGCTGTAGGGGGACGGAGACGAGGTCGCCGGCCCCGAGGTTTTCCCATCAGCCCCTTCCTCCACCTCCACCTCCACCTCCTGTCCTCCTTCTGTTCTCAGCACCTCCACCGATCTCCTCCCGTCCTCGCTGGACTCCTCGGCTCCAGACAGAGCCTCCGTTGGTCCGGCCTCGCTGGGACTGGAACTGTCCCGGTCGTCCTCCCCGCCGCCGGCCTCCCGGCTCTGGCTGTGGTGCTTGACGTTGTAGCGCTGGTTCTGGAAGAACTTGACGATGGTGTGTTTGGGCAGGTCCAGCTGGGCCGACAGGGTGTGGATGGCCTCCTGGTCGGGGTAGAGTCCCACGTCCCCGATGAAGCTCTGCAGGATTCCCAGGGCCTCCAGGGAAATCCGAGTCCGCGACCGGGCCTTCTTGGTCCCCCCGCCGCCCAGACCGGGGCTCATGTGCTGAAGTTTGTCCTCGGAGACCTGCCGGACCGGCTGAGGGTCCTCGTGGGTCGGAGATGGAGCTGTGAGAGGAGGCAGCGGTTGTCTATGGAGGCTCTGCTTGAGAAAATAAAAGGACAGTTCAACAACAAACTCTCTGAAACAGTCTGTCAACTTTTATTTGCTCACTGTGGATCATCATAAAGTCCTGCAGCTCAATGGAAACAGAACCATGAAGGAGGAGAGAAAATTCAGAAGTGATTTCTGTGCAGAATGACACAGGATCATACAAAGACACAAAAACAGCACAAAAGGATATTAAAATAACACAAAAATGACACAAAAAAACCCGGAAAAATGACAAAAGAATGCTAAAATAACACAAAAATTACAAATAAGATGCAAAATGGAAGCTAAAAACATGCAAAAAAGTAGACTAAGAGATAAAAAAATGACACAAAATGGCCCAAAATTATGCAAAAAGATGCTTAAATAACACAAAAATGACAAATAAAATACAAAAATGATGCTAAAAACACCCAAAGATGACATGGAAATGTGTTAAAATGGCATGAATGACACAAAAAGGCACAAATTACATAACAGAATGCTTAAATAAGACAAAAATTACAAATATGATGCAAAAATGAAGCTAAAAAGATGCAAAAAAATAGACAAAGAGATAAAAATGACACAAAAATGTCTCAAAAAGACACAAAATGATGACAATATGACACTAAACGGCGAAAAAAGACAGAAATTACACAAAGGATGCTTAAACAACACAAAAAATATATGGAGAGATGTTAAAATGACATGAAAATGACACAAAAACATGACACAAAAAGACACTAAAACATGGAAAGGTGTACAATTTTTAAAAAATGGCACAAAAAGACAAAAAATCACATGGAGATTTGTTGAAATGATGAAATGTCATTTTGTTTTTCTGTCTTTTTAGTTTTTTGTGTCATTTTTGTGTGTTTTTGTGTCATTTTTATTTCTTTGTCTATTTTTTTGCATATTTTTAGCTTCTGTTTTGCATCTCATTTGTCTTTTTGTGTTATCCAAGCATCCTTGTGCATTATTTTGTTTTGTGTCATTTTTGTGTTATTTTAGCATTCTTTAGTCATTTTTCTGTCATTTTTGTATTATTTAAGCATCCATTTATCATTTTTGTGTCTTTTTCTGTCATTTTCATGTCATTTTAACACCTCTCCATGCCATTTTTTTTGCCATTTTTTTCATCTTTTTGTGTCATTTTTGTGTCTTGTTGTGTCATTTCTGTGTCTTTTTTTGCCACTGTTGTGTTATTTTAGCATTCTTTTGTGCTTTGTTTGTGTCTTTATATCATTCTGGACATTAGATATGTCTGATTCCCTCTCCTTCTTGTGTTTCCACAGAGCTGAAGGACTTTAGATTGAAAAATGAACCACAGTGAAGAAAAATCTGACAGGATCAAAAAACAAAAAAAACACCCAGAAACTCCTGCTGGTGGTTCAGAGGGTTAATTAATTTTCTTTTCTTTTCGCTGCATTCTCTAGCTTGCAGCTGTGGATCATAAACTCTGAAGACAACAAGCTTCTGTCTCCTTTAAAGTCCTAAAAACCTCGTCTTTGTGCGCCAAAGCGAACAGGCGGAAGTGTGACGGAGCAGCTTCCATCAGCCTCTACTAGAGCTTATTAACAGGGCGGGGCGGCAGCACACCCAAACACAGGAATCCAGCGCCATAAATCTGGGCTCCATCAAAATTAAAGGACCTAAATAAAGATAATGGCAATTCCTTTTTCTCTGCTTCAATAATTACAGGCTGTGTTGTGAATAATATTGAGGTTAGGGCCAGACTGGTTTTGGGGAGAGGGTGGGATGGAGGAGTGTTTAGCAGGAAATGTGTGGGCCGCTCATTTACCACTTCTATTTTCAATGACTTATGGGACAAACATGACAAAGAGGAGCAGGTGGTGGGAACTCTTCTACACGCTGCTGCCGTTTTCCTACTCGTAAAATACTGTGATTCTGCTGCGCTGCAGCCGACAGCAGCGGCGCATTACTAGATGCAAAAAAATAGAGATAAAAATGACATGAAAATGGCACAAAATGACAAGAAGAGGTGCTAAAATGACATGAATATGACACAAAACACCACAAAAATGACACAAAAAGAAATTCCACAAAAGTATGCCTACATAACACAACAAATACAAATAAGATGCAAAATGGAAGTTAAAAAGATGCAAAAAATTAGACAGATAAAAATGACACAAAAATGACACAAAAATGAGACAAAAATGACACTAAAATAGCATTGGCAGGTGTTAAAATGACATGAAAAAGACACAAAAATGGAACAAAAAGACATAAACTGATGCAAAAGGATGTGTAAATAACACAAAAATGACAATTAAGATGCAAAAGGGAAGCTAATAAGATGCAAAAAATTAGACAAAGATAAAAATGACACAAAAATGACACAAAAATGGCATGGAGAGGTGATAAAATGACATGAATATGACACAAAATACCGCAAAAAGACATAAAATGATGCAAAAGGATGAAAAAACACAAAAATGGCAAAAAAGGGCAGAAATTACACAAAAGAATGCTTAAATAACACAAAAATGACACAAAATGACACAAAAATGATGCAAAAGGATGCTTAAATAACACAAAAAAGACACAAAAAGATGCAAACATGATATGGTGAGGTGTTAAAATGACATGAAAAAGACACAAAAATGGCACAAAAAGACATAAACTGATGCAAAAAGATCCTTAAATAACACAAAAATGACAAATAAGATGCAAAAGGGAAACTAAAAAAATGCAAAAAAATTAGACAGATAAAAATGATACAAAAATGGCACAAAAAAGACATAAAAATAGCATTGACAGGTGTTGAAATGACATGAAAATGACACAAAAGGGCACAAAATGATGCAAAAGGATGCTTAAACAACACAAAAAGACACAACAATGAGCTGGAGTATTGTGGAAAACCTGGAATCACCTGCTGGTCGGGGAGGTGCAGGACGCTGTGCAGTCGGTCGCTGTGCTGCTGCCTCGACTCCTCCTCGTAGATCTGGTCTCGCTCGCCCTGCGGCAGCGACAGGAACCTCCGGATGGTGCACAGGTTCTCCCACAGCGTTCGGTTCTCGGGGCTCGGACTCTCCTTCCACCTGAGCAGCTCACACAGCCAGCCCTGCAAGACACAAAACCACCAGTCTGAGGCATCAGGAGGAGCTAAATCCAGACATTCTGACGGCTAAACTGACTGGAACAACCTTAATCTAACAGATAAATACTGAAAAATGTATTAACTAACTAAACAGGCACAAAACCACCAGAAAGACATGCAAAGAACACAAGAGGAGACCAAAAAATTCACTAAACACACAAAAACCACTAAACAAGCCAAGACTGACACATATAAACACACAATCCACCTAAAACAGACACAAAACAATCAGAAAGACACAACAATGACACAAAAGGAGGCTAAAATAACAATAACGATGCACAAAAATTCAAAAATGACACAACAGGATGCTTAAATAACACAAAAATGACACAAAAAGACACAAAAAGGACAAAAAGATCCTAAAATAACACAAAAATGACACAAAAGGATGCAAAAATGACACGAAAAGACACAAAACTGACACAAAAATGACAAAAGATGCTTAAAATAACACAAAAATGACACAAAAGGATGTTAAAATAATACAAAAATGACAGAAAAGGATGCAAAAATAACAAAACCAACACAAAAAGAGACAAAAATGACATAAAAGGATGCCAAAATAACAAAATCAATACAAAAAGGATACAACAGGACGCTAAAATAACACAAAAATGACACAAAGACACAAAAACGATGCTAAAATAACCAAAACGACAGGAAAAGACACAAAAATTAGATAAAAATGACACAAAATTATACAGAAATATGCTAAAATAACATAAAAACGACACAAAAACACAAAAATGACACATAATGATGCTAAAACAACACAAAAATGACACAAAGACACAAAAATGACACAAAATGATGCTAAAATAACACAAAAATGAAGCAAAGACACAAAAATGACACGGAATGATGCTAAAATAACCAAAACAACATGAAAAAACACAAAAAATCACACAAAAATGACACAAAATTATACAAAAAGATGCTAAAATAACACAGAAATGAAAAGTCACGACTTTAAGCATATTTTAGCATCCTTTTGTGTCATTTTCATGTCATTCTAACGTCTCTTTATGTACTTTTTGTGTCATTTTTGTGTTATTTTCTCTGAGTTCTCTGTCCTGCTTCAGGGCCGATCTGTTTCCGTCGAGTTTCAGGACTTCAGACAGAAAAATGACGCTAAGAGGAAGCAGAAAGTCCATCCCATGTGTGGATGATTTAAGTTCCGTTTTCTCTGTTTACAGCAAAATGCTAATTTCTCAGCAGTTTTTTTCTGGAACGTAAACATGAGTTGTGCGTCAGGAAAGAACCTCAGTCCAACTGTGTTCTCCGTTTATTCACAACGCAGTAAAAGTTGCCCCCTCGGAGCAGGAAGAAGAGGCAGAAGGAAAGCTGTGTGGAGATTGCATTATCTCTGCTAGGCTGACCCAGGATCTGCCACCAGCTGTTGTTTATACCCAGCCTTCAGCCTGGAAACACATCGTAATAATGCCACCATCGCCTCGTCTGTCCTGTTCCTCCCCTTCAGTGAATTCATCCTTTCAGACCTTTTCCACGTTTATACGCATCTTTTCCTCCACCTCTGTCTTCTCTGGTGACTGACTAGCTGGATAAGGCAGGAAGAAGCACACATTCCACCTTTCTTTAGGGACCACCAGCAGTTGGACAAACTAACAGAATCAGAAATCAAACATGGTCTGTCAGGCCTCGACTGCTGCTGCTTGTTTTGGGGGCATTTTCTCCTTCAGTTTTGTGTTGAGCAGGTGAAATGCAGCTCAGTTGGATTCAGGTCAGGTGACTGACTGGGACATTGCAGAACATTTCACTTCTTAAGCTTAAAAAACTCTTTGATCGCCTAGGGTTGGGGTTAAAATGACATGAAAATGACACGAAATGACACAAAAATGATGCAACTGGATGCTAAAATGACAAAAAAGATGCAAAAATGATGCAAAACAATGCTAAAATGACAAAAAAAGATGCAAACATGACGCAAATGGATGCTAAAATAACAAAAAAATAAGCAAAAATGATGCAAATAGATGCTAAAATAACAAAAAAAGATGCAAAAATGACACAAACGGATGCTGAAATAACACAAAAATGGCACACATTACAAAAATTACACAAAAAATGCTAAAATAACGGAAAAATGACACAAAAAACCCATAAAAATTATGTAAATAGATAACAAAAAAGATGCAAAAAGACAAAAATGACACAAAAAGCCAAAAAAATGACCACAAAGATACACAAAAAATGCTAAAAGATTCTGGTGGCTATGATACTACCACCACCATGCTTCACTGATGAGGTGCCTATGATACTACCACCACCATGCTTCACTGATGAGGTGCCTATGATACTACCACCACCATGCTTCACTGATGAGGTGCCTATGATACTACCACCACCATGCTTCACTGATGAGGTGGCCATGATACTACCACCACCATGCTTCACTGATGAGGTGGCCATGATACTATCACCACCATGCTTCACTGATGAGGTGGCCATGATACTACCACCACCATGCTTCACTGATGAGGTGGCCATGATACTATCACCACCATGCTTCACTGATGAGGTGGCCATGATACTACCACCACCATGCTTCACTGATGAGGTGGCTATGATACTACCACCACCATGCTTCACTGATGAGCTGGCCATGATACTACCACCACCATGCTTCACTGATGAGGTGGCTATGATACTACCACCACCATGCTTCACTGATGAGGTGCCTATGATACTACCACCACCATGCTTCACTGATGAGGTGGCCATGATACTACCACCACCATGCTTCACTGATGAGGTGGCCATGATACTATCACCACCATGCTTCACTGATGAGGTGGCCATGATACTACCACCACCATGCTTCACTGATGAGGTGGCTATGATACTACCACCACCATGCTTCACTGATGAGGTGCCTATGATACTACCACCACCATGCTTCACTGATGAGGTGGCCATGATACTACCACCACCATGCTTCACTGATGAGGTGGCCATGATACTATCACCACCATGCTTCACTGATGAGGTGGCCATGATACTACCACCACCATGCTTCACTGATGAAGTGGCCATGATACTACCACCACCATGCTTCATTGATGAAGTGGCCATGATGTTGACCAGGTAAAGGAGTCTTCAGTCATCCAGCTCACGGTGATCATAGGAGCTTCGGTAGAAATCAGCTAGACTTCTCTTGTAGGTTCTTGAAGATGTTTCAAGAACCTACAAGGTGCAACGCCACTGATCAAACACCTATAATCCAGTGATGAGGTTTCTCCCTGGAAAATTTCTCCATTGTTAACATCTTGAGTCTCTCCTGAGTTGGCAGATTCCCATCCTTTGTTGTTAAACTGGCAGCTCCACCACCATGATTGCTGTCGTTGTTGGTGGACCACCTGGTTTCACAACATTCATAACTGGAGACAGGTGAGTCCTGGTGGTTAATGGACCATGTGTGAGCTGGATGGACTATAAACTCTGTAACTCCCCATCAGTCAGTCAGACCTAAAGAAGAACCTTGGATAAAGGTGAAACGTCTTTAAGAACCTACAAGAGAAGTCCAACTGACTTCTACTGAAGCTCCTACAATCACCAGCGCTTACTGTCTTTCTTTTTAAGAATGGACTAAACAGTTGATTTGGCCACACCTGATGTTTTTGCAAACTTTCTGACGGGGTTGTTTGGATTTTTTTGTGCTTCACCAACAGTGACAGCTCTTTGGACTTCATATTGAGGGTCAACCTCACTTGAAATGAACTCTGGACCTTTAATCTGCTCCTTGTAAATGAAAAAATAAGGGAATAACACACCTGGACATGGAACAGCTGAGCGGCCCATCACTACTGGTCCCTTAAAAAGGTGTTTTTCTGGAAAAGCTGATCAGTTTTGTTTGTTCCTGCACTGACCTGACTCTTATTGGCCGCCACCTTGGCAAACAGAGCCTGGGAGACCTTCGCCCTCTTCATCTCCTGCTGGATCTCCTCGTAGATTCCTGACGTGATGCTCACCAGGGAGTCGAGCTTCAGCTGCAGCTCGGGACCGGGCATGTTGCATTTTGTCTGCATGTGAACACAAACACACAAACACAAGCTGGATTAAATGAAAGTTAGGTAAAAGTGGAAGGAGGGCGTTTGTGTTCAAGTCCTCTCGCCATGGAGCTCCTTGCACCTGGACCAGGATTTATTGGTCATAAAAATACAACCAGCAGCAGTTTTCCCATGTGTTGCACAGCTATGAATACAGTGGATGTCGCATTTGTGACGCTTCAGTTCAGGCTTCCTTTTTAGAACACATTCGTGAACCATCCAAACACTAAAGCTTACTGGCAGGTTTGAAAAAACACAAAAATGACACGAAAGGATGCTAAAATCACACAAAAAGATACAGATGTCGGTAGGTGTTGGTGTACCTGTACATGTCGGTAGGTGTTGGCATACCTGTGCGTGTCGGTAGGTGTTGGTGTACCTGTACATGTTGATAAATGTTGGTGTACCTGTGCATGTCGGTAGGTGTTGGTGTACCTGTACATGTTGATAAATGTTGGTGTACCTGTGCATGTCGGTAGGTGTTGGTGTACCTGTACATGTCGGTAGGTGTTGGTGTACCTGTACATGTTGATAAATGTTGGTGTACCTGTACATGTCGGTAGGTGTTGGTGTACCTGTACATGTCGGTAGGTGTTGGCGTACCTGTGCGTGTCGGTAGGTGTTGGTGTACCTGTACGTGTCGGTAGGTGTTGGTGTACCTGTACATGTCGGTAGGTGTTGGCGTACCTGTGCGTGTCGGTAGGTGTTGGTGTACCTGTACATGTCGGTAGGTGTTGGTGTACCTGTACATGTCGGTAGGTGTTGGCGTACCTGTACATGTCGGTAGGTGTTGGCGTACCTGTGCGTGTCGGTAGGTGTTGGCGTACCTGTGCGTGTCGGTAGGTGTTGGTGTACCTGTGCGTGTCGGTAGGTGTTGGCGTACCTGTACGTGTCGGTAGGTGTTGGCGTACCTGTACGTGTCGGTAGGTGTTGGTGTACCTGTACGTGTCGGTAGGTGTTGGTGTACCTGTACATGTCGGTAGGTGTTGGTGTACCTGTGCGTGTCGGTAGGTGTTGGTGTACCTGTACGTGTCGGTAGGTGTTGGTGTAAATGTACGTGTTGATAAATGTTGGTGTACCTGTACATGTCGGTAGGTGTTGGTGTAAATGTACGTGTTGATAAATGTTGGTGTACCTGTACATGTCGGTAGGTGTTGGTGTACCTGTACATGTCGGTAGGTGTTGGCGTACCTGTGCGTGTCGGTAGGTGTTGGTGTACCTGTACGTGTCGGTAGGTGTTGGTGTACCTGTACATGTCGGTAGGTGTTGGTGTACCTGTGCGTGTCGGTAGGTGTTGGGGCTGGAGGCGTGGCTGCCAGAGTGGTTGTGGTTGGTGCTGGCGCTCCGCTCCCTCTCCTCCTGGTAGATGCGATCTCGCTCCGACTCCGGCAGGTTCAGGAAGTTCTGCATGGCCTTCAGGTTGACCAGCAGCGACTGGGAGGCCGAGCGGGGATCCTCCTCCTTACGAAGGATCTCCGACAGCAGGCCCTGCAGGACCACATCCACATGCACAAGTTAGAACGAATCCGGTGTCGTGGAAATCCATCAGGCTCAGAAAACACTTTGCTGGGTTGTTGGCAGATTTAACATCGTTTACGATATGGAGAATAAATTTGTACAACTGCAACCGATTTTATAGTGAATCAAACAGTCAGAAATTCCTTTTCATTAGTTTGTTTACAGAGAGGTTAATCTAACGCCATTATTAGTTCCACACCGTAGAAGAATTAAAGATCTTCTTCCCAAACCCTTTTTTTTTTCTTACTGTAAAAATGTCTTCCATTGGTGCCCTTCTTCAACACCTGTACTACCAGAAGGTTACTCTACTAGAATGAATACTTCCACAGCAGGACACAGGTACAGAAAACGGACACAGATAATGAATGATAATCTGATAGATCCTTGTTGGTTTCACTTCACCTGAGCTGCTGCTGACTCTACCTGTGTGCGGTTGAAAGCCACCCGGGCGAACACGGCCTGCGACACGCTGGCCCTCTTCAGCTCGTTCCTGACCTGCTGGTAAATGTCGGAGGAGACTTCGGCCCCGGAGCAGCTGAGGCCGGGCTCGGCGCCGCCCACCTTACAGGTGCGTGAGATGGGCGGGTGGTTGAGGAACTGCTGGTTGACTCCTGGTGGGTGCTGGTGGGCGAGCAGGCGGCTGACGGCCAGCTGCTGGTTGAGGAGGTGGGCCATGGCTAGCTGCTGGCGGACCAGCTGAGGGGGCAGCAGTCCGCCGTGGCCCAGGAGGGGCGGAGCCTGGGGCCGCAGCGGGGGGCTGGGGTGGTTCTGGCCGTGGGGCTGGCTGGGGGGCTGGGTGTCCCCGACAAGAGTCTTGATGGGAAGAGCTCCGGCGCCACCCAAGGAGCCCAAATGGGTCGGAGAGGGCAAAAGAGACGGAGGACGATGGCTGAGGACGCTCAGGTCGAAATCCCTCTCCACTGTGTCAACAAACAAACAAACAAACAGGTGAGTGTGGAAGGAGCTTTATTACTTACATGTGTGGATAAAGGCTTCTTAAACTCACATACGACTGAACCCCAACACTGACCCAATGCATAGACTGTCTATTATGTTTTCAGAATCCACTTTATTTACGATTTTTGACTAAATCCTGAAACTGAGAGGTCTTAAACACCAAACTGAGGATTGTTTTCCAGAATTTGCTGTGTTCTCTCCGTTCACCAGAAACTCCTGAAGACTCTCGAAGGGTTTAAACTTCAAGAGACATGGAGGTCTGAAAGTGGCGTCTGGTTCAAGAGATTTATTGAAAATTTCCATTGGGGAAAAATGATAAAAATGTTGGAATTTCAGCTAAAAAATGGGTTTCAGATACTAAAGATGATATCTACAAAGTCTTAAGAAGGTTAGAGAGGGTTCAGAGATGGTCAACCAACTGACATTTTCCTCTACATTTGGGCCTTTGGGTATTTTTTCCCAATCAGCGACACCCAAAAGCTTACATTTAATTAGATAGACGCACCTTTTATGTCCGACTTCTCCTGCGACGACCACATCTTCTCCATATATTCACCTAAAATGGCAGAATAACAGAGCAGTCGGTCAGTTTATTCAGCTTTCTGAGGGTCCTTGAAACAATCGTGTGAACAGAACACTTCAAAATATTTCATTAAACATGATCTCATTAGTAAGTAAACGGTTTGCTGGAATCAGATTCCATAATAAACTAAAAATTCTGTGATGCTCAGTGCAGTTATGAAAACATCAGTGACTCAGATGTAACCAGCCGCCACGTGACAGAAATTCATGGACTGAACTGCAGGCAGTGTAGAAGTATGGAAACAAATTAATGTCATTATCTACATGTCTTTTTGTCTCCTTTTGTACCTGGATGGATGGATGGATGGATGGATGGATGGATGGATGGATGGATGGATGGATGGATACTTTATTAATCCTGAGGGAAAAGTATTGGTATGGTATTTTAGCATCCTTTTGTGTCATTTTCATGTCATTTTAACACCTCTCCATATCATTTTTCTGTCTTTTTGTGTCATTTTTTTATTATTATTGTGTTATTTAAGTATCCTTTGTATCGTTTTTCTGTCTTTTTGTGTCATTTTTTTGCTATTTTTGTGTTATTTAAGCATCCTAGGAGTCATTTTTCTCTGTGTCATTTTTGTGTTACTTAAACATCATTTGTGTAATTTTTCTGTCTTTTTTGTGTCATTTTTGCTATTTTAGCAACCTTTTGTGTCATTTTCATGTCAATTTAACATCTCTCCATGTTATTTTTTGTGTCATTTATGTGGTTTTTTTTGTTATTTTAGGATCTTTTTGCTTCATTTTTGTGTTATCTAAGTAGCCTTTGTGTCATTGTTCTGTCTTTTTGTGTTGTTTAAGCATCCTTTTGTGTTATTTTGTGCCTTTTTGTTATTTCATGTCATTTTAACACCTCTCCATGTTATTTTGTGTCTTTTTGTGTCATTTTACCATCCTTTTGTCTCATTTTAGCATTTTTTGTGGCATTTTGTGTCTTTTTATATCATTTTTGTATTATTTAAGCATCCTTTGTCATTTTTCTCTTTTTATGTCATTTTTGTGTTATTTTTGTGCTATTTTAGCATCATTTGTGTCATTTTGTGCCTTTTGCATCATTTTGTATTTTTTAAGCATCCTTTGTGTCGTTTTTCTGTCTTTTTGTGTCATTTTTGTGTTATTTAAGCATTCTTTGTATCATTTTCTTGTCTTTTTGTGTTATTTTAGCATCCTTTTGTGTCTTTCTGTGCGGTCTTG
Source organism: Amphiprion ocellaris (assembly GCF_022539595.1). Taxonomy (NCBI): domain Eukaryota; kingdom Metazoa; phylum Chordata; class Actinopteri; family Pomacentridae; genus Amphiprion; species Amphiprion ocellaris. The sequence goes on along the minus strand of NC_072789.1, from coordinate 19,672,306 downwards.
TGTCGTTTTGTGTCATTTTACTATCCTTTTGTGTCATTTTACTATCCTTTTGTGTCATTTTATCATCCTTTTGTGTGATGTTTGTGTTAGGTGTTATTTTTGTCTCTTTATGTCATCGTGTGTCATCCCACAGGTCAGACGTTTCAGTTTCACTTCCTTTCCTCCAGTCTTTCCACCAGCCTCTCCGCTCAGGTCTGCTTCTTATTAGGCTTCCACCCGGTTTGGTTGAGAGTCACATTTTCAGTTATTAGGGGAGTAAAAGTTGGAGTGAGGTTTGGCAGGGCGTCAGGTTTTCACCTTCCCAGTATGAAGAGCTCTTATTGCCGAGCTGTTTTCCATTAGGGGCTAAGAGCATTTAGTTTTGTCATGTGTATCAGCGGTGACATTAATGCGAACCATGTGTGACAGTTCCTTCCTAGCGAGAGCCGTCAGCGGCGGACGTCTCATGCAGCAGATTGGACACATAAAGGCCGACACGCGTGTTCAACACATGCAGGGGGTGGACAGGAGAATGGGAACGCTGCGCTAAAAAGCATCGCAGGACGAAGGCGGCGAGGCGCTGAGTCACATCAACTTCAGGCGTGAGTAGCGCTGAGTGTCAGTCGCTTTTAAAACAAAGTGTCTGACAGACTTCACCTTTGTGACTTTTCAAAGCAACAGACGGCAAATAAGAGTATAAACAGCTGGCGGTGGAAGTGCACAAAGTTTTTAACAAACCTGCGGATCTGAGAAATAACCGGGACAGACTGACTTCTGGTGAAAAATAGTGTGTTTTACTGCAGAGGTTTGAACCACAAAAGACATGAAAAGCATGTTGAGTTGAAATATCTTCTAAAATTACACTACTTACCATAAAGAATCATCGGATTTCCCGACGGTCCCTGAAGTTATCATGTGTGCCTTTTCATTTTGTCGCGAATATTTACCAAATTTATGCCTGAAATCATGACATTTCACGTCCTTTTTTACAAGTTGACAAACATTAACCAGATTCCATAAAAACTAAAAATTCTGCACTTTTTTTAACTAAACAGTGAAGCTATAAATGACTCAGCTGTGATACACAATGACATGACAAAAATTCATGGAGTTTTTGGCAGAACTGCAGCTTATACACGGAGCAGACAAGTAGAAAAAAAATTAAATCACTTATTTTAAAAAAATCTGCTCAAAAATATTGGCAATGCTAACCATATCCTGTAAAAAAAAAAATTTTAATTCTGCACCATAAATGACTCAGCTGTGACCAACAGTGACGTGAGAAAAATTCCTGGAGTTTTTGGCTGAACTGCAGTGTTTACACAGAGCAGATGAAATTTTAAATCCAAGTAGTAAAATTAAAAATCACTTTATTCAAAAAAATCTGCTCAAAAATATTGGCAATGCTAACCATATCCTGTAAAAAAAAATAAAATCAAAATATTCTGCACCTCTTAACCAAACCATGAAGTTATAAATGACTCAGCTGCAACCAACAGTGACGTAACAAAAATTGTTGGAGTTGTCGGATGAACTGTTGGCAGTGTTTACACGGAGCAGACAAAATTAAATTCAAGTAATAAAATTGAAAATCACTTTATTCAAAAAAATCTGCTCAAAAACACTGGCAATTCTAGTCAGATTCTGTAAAAAAATCAAAAAATTCTGCACTTCTGAACAAAATGCTGAAGCTATAAATGACTCAGCTGCAACCAACAGTGACGTGACAAAAATTCTCGGACTTTTCAGCTGAACTGCAGACAGACACAGCTTTAAAGTCAATAAACCCCCCAAAAAACAAAAACCTTCAACTTTTATGAATTTTTATTATTGAGCACAATAAATGTGCTTTGCAAAGAATACTGCAAACCACTGCTTGAATTAAAACACACATATCATATTTTTGGGGGGACTGAGTTGAGAAATCTGAAACATCTATCCCATTATTCAGTCTTTAAAAGATAATTAGTGATCATTTTACTCTTGAGGCATCTATTAACTCACACCATGAGCTGGATTTAGCTAAAAACTGCTTCAAACTGTCACTCAGGCACGACTTTAGACGACATAATTTGTGTGAGAGCTCAAACCTGCAGCTAATTAACAGCAGCGTGGTCTGATTAGACTCAGACAGCAGATATATTCACAAACATCGTTCCATAATCACAAAAACAGCGACTCGTCTCCCACTGAGCTGCTCCACTTTAGAGTCACTGACTTTCTCAGGGACAGTTTTTGGAAACAAAGAGCAACTTTTAGTTCCACAACCGCCTGCAGTTTGCATTTTTCTGCAGCTCGATGGAAACACAGCAACCATGAGAAAGAAATGTCTTCTGTGCAGAATGACGCAGTTAGAATGACACAAAGAGACAAAAACGGCACAAAAGGATGCTAAAATAACACAAGAATTACACAAAAATAACACACAAATGACACAAAAGAGACAAAAATAACAGAAAAGATGCAAAAATAACATAAAAATAACAAAAAAGATGCAACAGGCTTTAAAAGAAGTTTAAAAGGTGCAAAAAAGTAAACAGATATAAAAGTGACAAAAAATGACAAAAACAGAAAAGCGACAGTGACAAAAATGAAGCTAAAAAGAGCAAAAAAAACCCCAGATATTAAAAAAGGCAAAAATGGCACAATAAGAAACAAAAACAGCACAAAAAGGATGATAAAATAACACAAAATTGACATAAAAATGAGCAAAGTTCCAAAAAATTACACAAAAATGACAAAAAAGGTGCAAAAATGACAATAAAATAACACAAAAATGACACAAAAATGACACAAAAATGCTAAAATAACACTAAAACAACACAAAGATGACACAAAATGACAAAACAGATGCAAAAATGAAAAAAATGGACAAAAATACTAAAATAACACAAAAATGATACAAAAAGACACAAAAATGGCAAAAAATGCTAAAAAGACACAAAAATCACAAAAATATGCCTAGATGACATTAAAAATGACCAAAAATATCCTAAAATTACACGAAAATGAAGGAAAAATATGCTAAAATAACACAAAAATGACACAAAAAAACACAAAAATGACAAAAAACAGACAAAAATGACAAAAAAACACATAAAAATGATACAAAAACACAAAAATGAGAGAAAAAACACAAAAATGACCCAAAAATGACCCAAAAAATATGCTAAAATAACACAAAAATGACACAAAAAGACACAAAAATGACAAAGAAACACACAAAAGTGACACAAAAATGATGCCAAAGTGACAGGGACAAAAAAAAGAAGATTTTCAAGGCAGATTTGTAAAAGAAACGTGGAGAATGAAGTGGTTTTGGTTGAACATCACATGTAGCTGATACATTGATACAATCAATGATCAGTTCAAGAACCGCTGGAAACTAAAAACCTCTCTGACATGTGGGGTGTTCTGGGGTTGGGAGGGTTCTAGTTAAACCCCACAGATTTCTGCGCTGGTTTTTCTCACAGAAAGTTTCGACGTTACCTTTGCTGCGTTTGAACCTCTTGTACCAGCGTCCAAACTCCTGGCACTTGGAGGTGGACACGTTGGCGTAGTAGGAACTGTTGACGATGGCCGAGATCATACTCTGGGTTGGAGACACAACACAGCTTTTAGTTAGTGAGTCGCCTGAAGGGAACAAAGCATCTTTCACTGTGGTCTGATGTTTTAAGTCCAGAGTTCTGTCTTGTTTTGGTCATTTTGTGTCTCACTTTCCTCATTTTGTGTCTGGTTGGTGTTGTTTGTGTTGTGTTTTCGTCATTTTTTTGTCTTGTTTTGGTCCTTTAGTGTCCCCTTTGTGTTGTTTTGTTGTTTTTTTTTTTTTAAAGTAATTTTTTGGTCTCATTTGTTTCATGTTTTATTTCTTGTTTCAGTCATGTTGTGTCTTGTTTTGGTCCTTTTTTTGTATCCTTTGTGTTGTTTTGAGTCTTGTTTAAGTCATTTTTTGGTGTTGTTTTTGTCCGGTATTGTGTCTTGTTATAGTCATTGTTTGTGTAGTTTTGTGTCTCACTTTTGTCATTTTGTGTCTTGTTTGGGTTGTTTTATGTCTTGTTTTAGTCATTTTTGGGTCTTGTTTCTGTTTTTGTCCAGTTTTGTATCTTGATTTGGTCAGTTTGTGTCTTGTTTGTGTTGTTTTGTGTCTTGTTTTAAGGTAGGGGTCCACTAGATGCGTTTTTCCCGCATGTAAACGTGCAGCATCTGAAAACTGCATGCATGGTGGGTGGTTGCTAGCGGAGACAACATGGCTGTATTTCTGAAAGCATTTGAGGCGAGATCAGCTTATTTCTCGTCTCAGATGCTTTCAGAAATGCTTTTCGCTGAAGTGTCTTCGCAATAAAAGAGAAAGTTTGCGACCGAGCCGTTGCGTTTATCCGACTCGTCTGCTGGACCGTCAAGCTGACAGCTCGGTCACGTGACCACATAGTGACCTGCTGTTGCTCAGCGCTGTCATGTGACCACGTTGTATCCCGCTAGTGACCACCCATCATGCGTGCGATTTTCAGATGCGGCGCGTTTACATGTGGGAAAAACACATCTAGTGGACACGTACCTTAACTCGTTTGTGTTGTTTTGGATCTTGTTTTGAGCCATTTGTGACACAAAAAGGCACAAAATGACACAAAGAGATGCTGAAATAACACAAAAAGGATGCTAAATTAACACAAAATAACACAAAAAGACACAAAAGGAAGCCAAAAAAGTCACAGATGGATCCTAGAGGCTCTCTCAGACTTCTCAGATTTATTAAAGGCCGCCCATCCCTTCCCTAATGTGCACCTCCATACAGCACAAGTGAGATGTCAACATGGGAAACGCTGAGGATTAGAAGTCACATGAGTCAGGCTGCACGCCACCCACACACTTCCCCTAATCACTAATTACATCATGACTAAGTCTTGTGCATAAATCACCAGGCTAACGACTGCAGGGTGTGTGAGCGGGATAATTGAGGTGCATCCTTTCTTTCCCATGGGACGGCATCCATATTCCAGTGAGTCGGATTACACACTGCAGCCAGTGTGGTGGTGAAAACACTGCCGTAAACTCCCAGATCCACAAGTCAGTTTTTGGGCTCGTTTTGACCTTCATTTTTCTGTCTTGTTTTTCTCATTTTGTGTCTCGTTTTAGTATTTTTTTTCTTCTCATTGTTGTTTATGTCCAGTTTTGTGTTTTGTTTTTCTCATTTTGCACCTTATTTTGGTCCTTTTGTGTCTCATTTTTGTTTCTGTCCGGTTTTATGTCTTGTATTAGTAATATTTTGTCTTGTTTTGTGTCTTGCTTTTGTCATTTTGTGTCCTGTCTTGCCTTTGACCAGACCTCCCAGGTGAATTCTGGGTAGAGACATGACGGTGTTACCTGGGAGAGAGGACACTCCTTGGACAGAGCGCTCTGGTTGGTTTCTCTGAGCAGCTCTTTGAGGGCGTTTCTAACGGTGGCGTGGCTCCACTGCTCCGACGGCAGCTCCTCCAGCCGGGCGAAGCTGCAAGGAGATGACACGAAACTTACTCCGTGCTCAGTAAGATACAGAAAAAAACAGAACAGAAGGATTCTAAAATAACAGAAAAATGACACAAAAAAATGCAAAAATGACAGACACAAAAATTAAGCTAAAAAGATATAACGCAAAAACCAAAGAAATGCAAAAATATAAAAATGACTCCAAAAAGACACAAAAATGAGACAAAAGGAAGCTGAAATAACACAAAAATTACACAAATAGCAGGTGTTAGCTAACCCTAACCTGTTCTTTCTAGCAGCAGGTGCTAGGTAACCTTAACCTGTTCTTTCTAGCAGCAGGTATTAGCTAACCCTAACCCTAACCCTAACCCTAACCTATTCTTTCTAGCAGCAGGTGCTAGCTAACCCTAACCTGTTCTTTCTAGCAGCAGGTGTTAGCTAGCCCTAACCTGTTCTATCTAGCAGCAGGTGTTAGCTAACCCTAACCTGTTCTTTCTAGCAGCAGGTGTTAGCTAACCCTAACCTGTTCTTTCTAGCAGCAGGTGCTAGGTAACCCTAACCTGTTCTTTCTAGCAGCAGGTATTAGCTAACCCTAACCTGTTCTTTCTAGCAGCAGGTGCTAGCTAACCCTAACCTGTTCTTTCTAGCAGCAGGTGTTAGCTAGCCCTAACCTGTTCTATCTAGCAGCAGGTATTAGCTAACCCTAACCTGTTCTTTCTAGCAGCAGGTGCTAGCTAACCCTAACCTGTTCTTTATAACGGCAGGTGCTAGCTAGCCCTAACCTGTTCTTTATAACAGCAGGTGTTAGCTAACCCTAACCTGTTCTTTCTAGCAGCAGGTGCTAGCTAACCCTAACCTGTTCTTTCTAGCAGCAGGTGCTAGCTAACCCTAACCTGTTCTTTCTAGCAGCAGGTGTTAGCTAGCCCTAACCTGTTCTATCTAGCAGCAGGTATTAGCTAACCCTAACCTGTTCTTTCTAGCAGCAGGTGCTAGCTAACCCTAACCTGTTCTTTATAACGGCAGGTGCTAGCTAGCCCTAACCTGTTCTTTATAACAGCAGGTGTTAGCTAACCCTAACCTGTTCTTTCTAGCAGCAGGTGCTAGCTAACCCTAACCTGTTCTTTCTAGCAGCAGGTGTTAGCTAACCCTAACCTGTTCTTTCTAGCAGCAGGTGTTAGCTAGCCCTAACCTGTTCTTTCTAGCAGCAGGTGTTAGCTAACCCTAACCTGTTCTTTTTAACAGCAGGTGTTAGCTAGCCCTAACCTGTTCTTTTTAACGGCAGGTGTTAGCTAGCCCTAACCTGTTCTTTCTAGCAGCAGGTGTTAGCTAACCTTAACCTGTTCTATCTAGCAGCAGGTGTTTGCTAGCCCTAACCTGTTCTATCTAGCAGCAGGTGTTAGCTAGCCCTAACCTGTTCTATCTAGCAGCAGGTGTTAGCTAGCCCTAACCTGTTCTATCTAGCAGCAGGTGTTAGCTAACCCTAACCTGTTCTTTCTAGCAGCAGGTGTTAGCTAACCCTAACCTGTTCTTTTTAACGGCAGGTGTTAGCTAGCCCTAACTTGTTCTTTTTAATGGCAGGTGTTAGCTAACCTTAACCTGTTCTATCTAGCAGCAGGTGTTAGCTAGCCCTAACCTGTTCTATCTAGCAGCAGGTGTTAGCTAACCCTAACCTGTTCTTTCTAGCAGCAGGTGTTAGCTAACCCTAACCTGTTCTTTTTAACGGCAGGTGTTAGCTAGCCCTAACTTGTTCTTTTTAATGGCAGGTGTTAGCTAGCCCTAACCTGTTCTTTCTAGCAGCAGGTGTTTGCTAGCCCTAACCTGTGCAGGAGGATCCTCAGCGTCACCATGTGGTAAACGTCCAGCAGCATGTCGGCCACCGTGGCCTCTGGAGCGTCCGTCAGGTAGTGGATGGGCATTGGCTTCCATCGGCCAACTTTGATGATTCCTGGGACACGAGAGAAGAGACTTTAAACAGAGTCATCTCTAATCAGCATCAGCTCGGCCTGCTGGTTGGACTCTCGGAGCACAGCGTTCCCTAATCTAAACAAACCTAATCACGTTAGGGTCTCCTAAATCAAACGCAGGCCTCGGTCGAGTCTTCATCGCATGAAGACGCCGGCGACTGGGGCAGAACAACAAAGCATGCTCTCTTTTGACTCCACCGCTGATTAATCACAGGAGAAATGTAAAATCAGCTGCCGCCAGGGCTGCGAGGGCGAGCGGCGTTTTGATGTCGATGCACTGAAAGAACACGGCGAGGAAAATGTTTCTACATGCTGCAGCTGACTGCTTTTAGAAAAGACGTAGTTTAAACTAGATCCTCAACATGTCGACAAGGATGCTTTAATAACACAAAAATGACACAAAAGACACAAAAATGATGACACAACAATCACACAAAATGACACAAAAAGATACTAAAATAACACAAAAATGACACAAAAATGACAAAAAAGACACAAAAAGATGCTAAAATGACACAAAAATGACACAAAAGACACAAAAATGACACAAAAAGATTAGGGCTGGGACTTTAACGCGTTAATTTCGATTAATTAAATACAGCGAAAATAACGCGTTAAACATAACACAATCAATTGCATCCTCCTCAGTTCCCTCATTTCTGGCACACCAGTAACTCTGATGAACACTCCAGCCCAGTAGGTGGCGGTAATGAACCTAAAGTCTGTTTGTAGCCATGAAGAAGAAGCACAGGAAGTACTGAGTGAAGTCAGGCACTGGTGAACAGTGAAGGAAGATGAGATTGAGCTTGTTGGGCAGAAAGTTTCCTTTTAAAAATCTTCCTGATGGCAGCTTGGATAAAAGCCTGGTTGTGTGTAAATTGTACAACAAAGAGTTTTCTGATCACTGCGTCACTTCAAGCCGACGGTATCACCTCAATGTAAAACATGTTGCTGTTAGCACCAGAGCTAACGTTAGCTACGAGTCATGCTAACGGCTAACGGTGTAGCCATCCCATAATAGACCACTTTTCTAGACAGTGCTTGAGTTTACAGAAAGTCTTAAAATGTTGAATAAAATCGCTATAATTGCACTTAGATTTGCAGTAATCTGTGAATGTAGCAGACAGATGAAAAATGCAGATAAATAGAAATGAAACATTTTTGTGGTTTAAGTTTTTACTCCGTCGAGGCTCTGCCTCCTTGGAGGAGGAATAACCTAAACAACAAAAATATCTCTTTTAATAACTTCATTATAAACTTTTTGTTTATAAAAAAATTACATAAATAAAAATTGATATTCCTATAAAAAGAACCATCAAAATTACAGCATTTATCAGACCCAGAAAAGATGAAAACAGAATGAATCTGTGGATTTTCAACTTTCTGAAGCTCCTTGAACTACTTATGCTGATTTTATGTGCCATACAGTGGAATAAACAACTAAATTCAGGCTTTATGTCCCATTTTCCTTTTTTTTAAAATAAATTTTAAATTATAAACACATGTATGTCTATTCATTGATTCAACTGTCAACCACAATTTTATTTGAATTGAAAAACTTCACTTATTGTGTCAAATATTGCTATTTGACAAAACTGCAATTGTGATTAATTAATTACAAAGCCTGTAATTAATTAGATTACTTTTTTAATCGCATCCCACCACTAAAAAAGATGCTTAAATAACACAAAAATGACACAAAAAGATGCTTAAATAACAGAAAAATGACACAAAAAGATACAAAATAAGACAAAAGGATGCTGAAATACTACAAAATGACCAAAAAAAGACACAAAAAGACACAAAATGAGACAAGAGGATGCTAAAATAACACAAAAATGACTAAAAAAAGGCACAAAATGAGACAAAAGGATGCTAAAATAACACAAAAATGACCAAAAAAGGCACAAAAAGGCACAAAAGAATGGTAAAATAACTGAATAAATCCACAAAAAGAGACAAAAGGATGGTAAAAGACCAGAAAAGAGGACGGCTGCCGTCTCCTAACCGTCGGATGGTTGTGGTTCTGGACATTCGTGGTTCTTGGTAAACACAGGGCACTGGAACCCGGAGCCGACGCCCTGCGACCCCTCGCCGCTCCCAAACACACAAACCAGCCTTTTCTTCTCAAATAAATAATTTCTGGCTGCAGTCGTGCATTTTTCCCCCCGCTGTGGTCACGACCAAAATTATACGGAGCCTCTTCTATTTTCTGCTGCCGCTGAATCGCATCTCGCATAACTCTGTATTTTTAACCTCCTAGCTGACGTTTATTCTTTGCTCAGTGAACTGAAGCACATTAATTAAAAGCAGCTCTGTGTTGATTGGACTGTGGTTAAACAGGTGCTGAATGGAACGATCAAACTACGTCTAACTAACGGAGACTTCACTGTTATTATTCACTGAAAATGACCAGCAGCCCTGTTTTAAAGCCTGCAAACCATCAGTGGGCGATTTTACTTTCTTTTTGTGTCATTTTGTGTCTATTCGTATCATTTTTATGTTATTTTTATGTTATTTTAGCATCCTTTTGTGTCTTTTTGTGCCATTTTTATGTTATTTTAGAATCATTTTGTGTCATTTTATGTTATTTGTCTGTTATTTTAGCATCCTTTTGGGTCTTTTTGTGTGATTTTTCTGTTATTTAACCATCCTTGTGCTTCATTTTGTGTCTTTTGTGTTATTTTAGCATCCTTTTGTGTCATTTTTGTGTCTGGGATTTTTGTGTTTTTGTGTCTTTTTGTGATATTTTGTGTTCTGTGTAATTTTTGTGTTATTTAAAGCATATTTTGTCTAATTTTTGTGTCATTATTTTTGCCATTTTTATGTTATTTTAGAATCGTTTTGTGTCTCTTTGGGTCATTTTGTGATATTTAAGCATCCTTTTGTATAATTTTGTTCATTTTTGTGTCATTTTCATGTCATTCTTGTGTTATTTTAGACTTCGTGTGTTATTTTAGCTTCCTTTTTGTGTAATTTCTGTGTCTTTTCACATCATTTTTGTTTCATTTTAGCATCCTTTTGTGTCATTTTGGTGTTGTTTTGTGTCATTCTTGTTTCATTTTAGCATTCTTTTGTATCATTTTGGTGTTGTTTTGGGTCATTTTTGTGTCTTTTTGTGTAATTTTGGCATCCATTCTGTGTTATTTTGTTCATTTTTGTGTCATTTTCATGTCATTTTTGTGTTATTTTAGTACCCTTGTGTTATTTAAGCATCCTTTTGCCTAATTTTTTTGTCTTTTTTTAAAATCATTTTTGTGTCTTTTTTTGTGGTATTTTAGCATCATTTTGTGTCATTTTGTTTATTCTTATCTTATTTAATTATCCTTTTGTGTCATTTTTGGTTCATTTTCTATCATTTTGTGTTATTTCGGCACCCTTCGGAGCAGTTTTTGTCTCCTTTTGTGTTATGTTAGTGTCCTTGTGTTTTTGTAGCATTCTTTTGTGAAGTTTTGGTGTCTTTTTGTATCACTTTGTGTTATTATAGTATCCCATTGTGCTGTTTGTGCATGTTTGTGTCACTCTAACTGTGTCATTCATGTATGAGTCCTCCCTCCTCCTTCATGGTTGTTCCTGACTTCATATTACAGTCAGAAATGAGTCAGCAGTGAGGAAAAACGTGAGCTTTGAATCATTTCCTGTTGTAGTGATGAAGACGTTGAGCTGAAGTTAAGATCTTTCTCCTCCACTGACCTCGAGCCTGGACGGCTGAGTTGTGCGAGTATCCCAGGGCAACCAGCGCCGTCTCCACCAGCTGTGTGAACAGGACGTCCTTCCGAACCAACACGAACTCGGCGTGGCGGTCGCTGCGTCCGTCGTCTGCATGTTCAACCACACAGTAGACCGGGATCATCAGACCTGGACGGACAGAGATCCAGACGACAACAGCAGGGAAGTTTGATGAGTGTGATCATGTCACTGTTGGCCTGGTGGAACCAGAGCAGCAACCACACACTAAAGGATGATTAAATGAATACAAAATGACACAAAAAGACACAAAAATGACACAAAATGACACTAAAATTACACAAAATGACACTAAAATTACACAAAATGACACTAAAATTACACAAAAAGACACAAAAATTACACAAAATGACACAAAAATTACACAAAATGACACTAAAATTACACAAAATGACACTAAAATTACACAAAATGACACTAAAAGACACAAAGAGATGCTTAGATAACCGAAAAATGACACAAAAAGACACAAAGACACAAAAATGACACAAAATTAAACAGAAAGACAGAAAAATGACACAAAAAGACACAAAAAGAGGCTAGACAACAGAAAGTGACACAAAATAACAAAATGACACAAAATGACACAAAAAGACAGAAAGAGATGCTTAGATAATGAAAAAAATGACACAAAATAACACAGAAAGACACAAAAAGATGCTTAGATTACAGAAAAATCACACAAAATCAAACAAAAAAGACACAAAAATGACACAGACGATTGAATAACACAGAAATGACACAAAAAGACAAAAAAAAAAAGACACAAAAATGATGCTGAAATATCCCAAAAATGTAAACACTGTCTGCAGTTCAGCTGAAAGTTCCAGAATTTTAGTAATCTGACTGTTGGTCACAGATAAATTATAAGGAGCTTTATTGCTTCGCTGAGAAATGCAGAATTTTTTATTTTTGCAGAATTTGATCAGAATAAGAACATTTTTGGCAAATTAAAGTGATTTTACTGAAAAGTTTTGATTTTAAGTTTCTATTTGAGTTTTCTGACGACAGCGTGAGATGATGAGCAACGACTGTCACAAGGTTCAAAAACATGATTTATTATTTCAGGTTTTACAGTTTTTGATGATGATAAATGGTGTAAATGACAAAAGACACAAAAATTAGTCTAAAAAGATGCAAGTGACAGAGACAAAAATAACAGGAGCAAAAAACACCTGGAAGATAGACAACCTTTCTGTCATTTATGCGTTATTGAAGCGTCCATTTAGGTCATCTGGCATAACTTTGTGTCTTTTTGTATTATTTTTCTGTTATTTTAGCATCCTTTTGTGTCATTTTTGTTCCTTTTTGTGCCATTTCTGTGTCATTTTGTCTTATTTTAGTTTCCTTTTGTCATATTTAAGTGATTTAAGAATCATTTTTGTGTCATTTTTGTATTATTTAAGCATCCTTTTGTGCAATTTTTGTGCTAATTTAGGGTCATTTTGAGTCATTTTGTGCCTTTTTGTGCCATTTTTGTGTTATTTTAGCATCTTTTTGTGTCTTTTTGTGTGTTTTTTTTGCCTTTCGTGCCTTTTCTGTTACATTAACATCTTTTTGTATCATTTTTGTGTGATATTAGCATCCTTTTATGTTGTTTTGTGCCTTCATGTCATTTTGGTGCTTTTTTTGCATAATTTTTGTGTCTTTTTGAGACATTTATGTGTCTTTTTATATCATTTTGTCTTGTTTTAGTTTCCTTTGTGTCATTTTTGTATATTTTTGTGTCATTTTTGTATATTTTTGTGTCATTTTTGCGTTATTTAATCACCCTTTCGTCCCCAGTGAGGAGGCGTCTGAAACAATCCCCCGTTCTGCCACAGAGACACAAGTGTTTCCTCCAGCTGTGCGGCCTCCTGGTGGTCTGCTGGTTAAACTGGTTGAACTGGGCAGCTGCCAGCATGCATGTCATTCAGTGTACGGCTATGTTTGTGTCGTTACCACATATTAAAACCCACAGGGGATCAGACTTGTGTGTAGCGCTCGGGGCCGGTTGCTGGTGAAGAGCTGCAGCGTTCACACCCACCCAGAACGGGAACGGCTAATTAAGAGGCTATCAATCCTCCTGCTGACGAGCCAAACCACAGCAGCAGCAGCAGGCACGCTATCGGCATGCTATCAGCCTGCTATCGGCATGCTATCAGCCTGCTATCGGCATGCTATCAGCCCGCTATAGGCACGCTATCAGCATGCTATCAGCCCGCTATAGGCACGCTATCAGCATGCTATCAGCCCGCTATCTGCATGGTATCAGCCTACTATCTGCCCGCTATCGGCCCGCTATCTGCACGCTATCAGTCCGCTATCTGCATGCTATCTGCATGCTATCTGCCCGCTATCTGCATGGTATCGGCCTACTATCTGCCTGCTATCTGCCCGCTATCTGCCCGCTATCGGCCCGCTATCGGCCCGCTATAGGCCCGCTGGAGGCCCGCTGGAGGCCCGCTGGAGGCCCGCTATAGGCACGCTATGGGCCTGCTATCTGCCCACTATCTGCCCGCTATCGGCCCGCTATAGGCCCGCTGGAGGCCCGCTATAGGCCCGCTGGAGGCCCGCTGGAGGCCCGCTGGAGGCCCGCTATAGGCACGCTATGGGCCTGCTATCTGCCCACTATCTGCCCGCTATCGGCCCGCTATCTGCCCACTATCTGCCCACTATCTAACTATATTTTTGTGTCTTTCTGTGTCATTTTTGTGCAATTTTTATATTATTTTGTGTCATTTGTGTCTTTTTGTGTCATTTTTATATTGCTTTGTGTCATTTTTGTGTCATTCTTGTGTTATATAAGCATATTTTTGTGTTATTTAAGCATATTTTTGTGTTATTTAAACATCTTTTTTAGTCATTTTTGTGTCATTTTGTGTCATTTTTGTAGTTTTTTAGTATCATTATGTCATTTTGTGTCTGCTTGTGTTATTTAAACATCCTTTTGCGTTATTTTTGTGTCTTTCTGTGTCGCTTTTGTGTCATTTATGCATCTTTTTATGTGATTTTGTGTCTTTTTGTGTTATTTTGGCATCGTTTGTGTCTTTTTGTCATTTTTGTGTTATTTTATCATCCTTTTGTGTCTTTTTGTGTCATTTTTGCATCATTTTGTATCTTTCTGTGCCATTTATGTGTTATTTTATCATCCTTTCGTGTCATTTTTGTATTATTTTCTGTATTTTTGTGTCAATTTTGCATCTTTTTGTGTCACTTTGGTGTTATTTTAGTATCCTTTTGTGTCAGTTTTGTGTCTTTTTGTGTCATTTTTGTGTTATTTTAGCATCCTTTTGCTTTTAATTGATTGTGTATTGATTGCAGCCTGCAGAAAGCTTAGAACCTGGCGTTGGGTTCACGGCTCGCATCCTGGTGCTGGAATTCCAAGTGTCCAAGTGGAAGAAGGACAATCTGAAATGATTTCTCCAAATTTCTGTGGATTTTCAAATTATCAATCAGGGTTGTAGTTTGTCAAATTTTTTTTACTGTCAGATCATGACACGAGGGAAAAAAACCTGGAAAAAACACTTAATCTTTTGTGTAATTTTATTTGTTTTCGTGCCATTTTTGTCTCATTTTTATCTGTTATTTTTTGCATCTTTTTAGCTTCATTTTTGCATCTTATTTGTCATTTTTCTGTTATTTTAGCATCATTCTGTGTCTTTTTGTGACATTTTTTGAATTTCAGCATCCTTTTGTGTCGTCCAGTGTCTTTTGTGTTATTTTCATGTCACTTTTGCATCTTGTCATTTTTATGTCTCATTTTTGTGTCATTTATGTGTCTTTTTGTGTCATTTTTAAAATTTCAGCATCCTTTTATGTCGTTCAGTGTCTTTTTGTATTATTTTCATGTCACTTTGGCATTTTTTGTGTCACTTTTGTGTCTTTTTGTGTCATTTTGTGTCTTTTTTGCATCATTTCTCCATTATTTTGTGTAATCTTTCATCTGCAGTAGACATGATTTATCGTTTGACGCCTCACCTCCCAGCGGCCTCAGCGGCGTGCCGTTGTGTCGGATCCGTGGGTTTGCCGGGCTGCCGTTCACCTCCAGGCGGCTCAGCTTGCACTGAGGGGGGCCGCTGGAGGCCGGACTGGCCCCGTTGTCCCCGCTCTCCTCTGGGCTGGAGCCGTCCCGAGGACCAGGGCTCTCGCTTCCTCCTCCTGAACCTCCACGCTGCTCCATCTCCCTGCAGAGTCCAGCAGCAGCGCCTGAAACACAGCCAGAGTTCAGCCAGATCCAGTCAGACCAACACTACAACCCCGGGGTTGGTCCACACAAACTCCTCAGCTCCATTTATCACAGCAGATAGAAAGTCCTGAAAGTCTGTGGACACGAAGAAGGAGAGAGGACACAGAGATACTACAATGACACAAAAATTAAACAAAATGACACAAAGGGATGCTTAAATAACACAAAAATGACACAAAAAGACACAAAAGGATGCTTAAATAAAACAAAAAGAGACAAAGACACAATAGGATGCTTAAATAACACAAAAAGAGACAAAAAGACACAATAGGACACAACACAAAAAGAGGCAAAAATGACAGGTGTTAAAAAATACAAAAATTACACAAAAAGGCACCCCAATGACACAAAAAAGACACGAAAATGACAGAGATGTTAAAATGACATGAAAGTGACACAAAAAGATGCTTAAATAACACGAAAATAACACAAAAAGACACACACAAAAATAACAAAAAACGATGCCAAAATAATGCAAAACACGGCATGAAAAGACACAAAATTGACAAAGAAGTGTTAAAATAACATGAAAATGACACAAAAATGCACAAAATGACAAAAAAGAATGCTTAAATAACTCATAAATGACACAAACAAGCACAAAAATGCACAAAATGACACAAAGGGATGCTTAAATAACTCATAAATGACACAAAGAGGCACAAAAATGCACATAAATGACACAAAATGGTATGGAAAGGTGAAAATCCTTTATGTTCTTATGGTTTCTTGAGCTGATAAATGGTCTAAATTTACGTTTTTGTGTTTTTTTGAAGATATCATGCCAGTTTTGGTGTATAGAGAGTTAAAGGAATGATGGGAAGTAGGTTAAATAGATTGACACCTCTCTTTAAGTCCATGAAGCTAGCTTACCTTAGCAAACAGAATAGCAACGATTCTTTCCGTTTTTAGGGTTTCTTGCTCTGATAAATGGTCTAAATAATGATTTTATTGTATTTTTTTGAAGATAACGTGCCAGTTTGGGTGTTTAGATGGTTAAAGGAATGACAGGAGATACGTTAAATAGATTGACGCCACTCTTTCCTTCCATGAAGTTAGCTTAGCTTAGCGAACGGAATAGCAAAGATTCTTCCTGCTTTTACAGGTTCTTGAGCTGATAAATGCTGGAATGTATAATTTTATTGTGTTTTTATGATGATAACGCTCCAGTTTTGGTGTTTAGAGGGTTAAATGAATGTTGGGATGTTAATTAGATTGACGGCACTCTTCAATTCCATGAAGCTAGCTTAGCTTAGCGAACGGAATAGCCATGATTCTTTCTGTTTCTACAGCTTCTGGCTCAGGTAAACAGCGTCGCTTCTGGCAATGTTTTAACAGCAAACCCTTCTTTTTAGCATTTCAAAGAGGCAGACTGATTTCCCAAACAGCCTTTTCTGTGATCTTTGCCGGGATATGAAAATGTTTTCACCACGATGACAACAAAAAACCAACAATCCTAAATTAAATGGAGCCAAAACAGGTCCGTCAACCAACCACACATCAAGCGTCTTTGTTGGTTCTCTGTTATTTCCACAGAAGGGAGGCAGACTAAATCCAGACCCGTCCATTTTCCTTTTGCTTACAGGAGCAACAACAGGTTGTACTGAAAGATGACGATGTGTTTGAGACGCGTATGAAACAAAATGACAAGGACAAATAAATTAAACTGTAAGAACACAGTTTCCTTCCTTCATTCAGTCATTTTTAGAAATTTTGGTATCATTTTTGTATCATTTAAGCATCCATTTGTGTCATTTTTATGTCTCTTTGTGTCATTTTGTGTTACACAAGTATCTTTTTTTCTCATTTTGGTGTTATTTTAGCATCTTTTTGTGTCATCGATGCGTCTTTTGTGGTATTTAAGCATCCTTTTGTGTAACTTTTGCATCTTTTCTGACTTTTTTGTGTTATTTAAGCATCTTTTTGATAATTTTTCTGCTATTTAAGCATCCTTTATTGTCATTTTTGGGTTATTTAAGCATCTTTTTTGTCATTTTTTGTGACAGTTTTGCACCATTTTGTGTTCTTTTTGTCCTATTTCTTTGCATCTTTTTTAGCTTAATTTTTATGTCATTTTTACATCTTTGTGTCATTTCTGTGTTATTTCAGCATCTTTGTGTCATTTCTGTGTTATTTTAGCACCCTATTGTGTCATTTTTGTCTCTTTTTGTGTAATTGTAACAACCTTTTGTTATTTTTGCATCTTTTTGTGTTATTTTAGCATCGTTTTGTGCTGTTTTTGTGTTGCTATAACTGTGTCATTCTGCACAGAAGACATTTCTGAGTTCTTCTTCATGTTGTTGTGTTTCTGTAGAGCTGCAGGGCTTCAGATTACAGTGAAAAATGATGCTAATAGTGAGGAAAAATGAGACGGGAGCAAAAAACTTGCTCAGAGTTCAGATGGTTGAGCAACGACAACACAACCTGACAGCTCAGAGCAACAAGACGCTAATTTAGAGGCTTCAGCTGTAAACTAATTTACTTCATCTGTTCCTCTACTTACAGAAAACACTAATCTGTTGAGACTTATTTAGAAAAGATACTGATTAAGAAACAAACATTTGACGGTGTTTTTTTCATACAAAAGCAGATTAATCATCCTGTTTCTATGCATCTCTGTGACTGAGCAGCTCGGCTACATAAACTAGTGTTTTTCCTCACTCTGTGTGGTTTCCTCTGGTATGACCGTAAAGACGACAGCGACACATGATGATAATAAAACTCACATTAATGCTGCTGATAAAAAGTCTTGTCCAACACAAACAAGAAAAGAACCACACAGTATGGAGGCTCTGCTGCATTTACTGCAGGATTCAGTCAGTCTGGACTGGATGTGACCGAGGTAACACTGTGGAGAGTCCCTTCCTTCATTACTTCCTTCCTTCCTTCCCTCTTTCCTTCATCTCTTCTTTCCTTAATTCCTTCCTTGTTTCCTTCCTTCCTTCATCTCTTCCTTCCTTCCTTCCCTCTTTCCTTCATTGCTTCCTTCCTTCCTTGTTGTTTCTTTCCTTCATTCCTTCCTCTTTTCCTTCCTCTCTTCCTTGTTTCCTTCCTTTCTGCCTTCCTTCCTTCCCCTCTTCCTTGTTTACTTCTTTCCTTCCTTCCTCTCTTCCTTGTTTACTTCCTTCCTTCCTTCCAGCCTCCCTTCCTTTCCTTGTTTGTTTCCTTCCACTCTTCCTTCCTACCTTCCATGTTTCCTTCCACTCTTCCTTCCTTCCTTCCTTCCATGTTTCCTTCCTTCCTCTCTTCCATGTTTCCTCCCTTCCTTCCTTCCTTCCTTCCTTCCAGCCTCCCTTCCTTTCCTTGTTTGTTTCCTTCCTCTCTTCCTTCCTTCCTTCCTTCCTTGTTTAAATCCTTCCTTCCATATTTCCTTCCTTCCTTGTTGTTTCCATCCACTCTTCCTTCCACTCTTCCTTCCTTCCTTCCTTCCTTGTTTCCTTCCTTCCATGTTTCCTTCCTTCCTGCTTTCCATGTTTCCTTCCTTCCTGCCTTCCATGTTTCCTTCCTTCCTCTCTTCCATGTTTCCTCCCTTCCTTCCTTCCTTCCTTCCTTCCTTCCAGCCTCCCTTCCTTTCCTTGTTTGTTTCCTTCCTCTCTTCCTTCCTTCCTTGTTTAAATCCTTCCTTCCATATTTCCTTCCTTCCTTGTTGTTTCCATCCACTCTTCCTTCCACTCTTCCTTCCTTCCTTCCTTCCTTCCTTGTTTCCTTCCTTCCATGTTTCCTTCCTTCCTGCCTTCCATGTTTCCTTCCTTCCTTCCTTCCTTTTGATGGAACATTTGCATGCAGACAGACAAACGCTGGCTTTTGAATGGTAATTCACAAAAATAAAAGCAATCGTCATGGCGACCAGAATGTGGCAGGCTGTGCTGGAAGGTTTCTGTTGTTTCTTGTATCAGTCCTTTACCATCAGAACCACTTAATGATTACCAAAATTAATCGGACTCAGTTTCACTAAATAAAAGAAGATGTCTAAATGCTGTATTGTCCTTCACGGTAATTTCAACATTTCAACACATGAAACAGATCAAACTGCTGAAAAACTGCATCTAAAACACGTTAAAAATCAAAGCGCACACTGATGAGATGGAACTTCTCTTCCAGTTTGTGCTCACTCTGCTTCTAATAAACACATTTCTGGAATATTTGGGGTAATGGATTATAATCAGGCCTCGTCCCTCCTTCACATTTTCTCCTCTAACCAGAGCAACATTTAAGCCATTAATGAGGAGACATAAAAAAAATAGTAGATGGTTGTGGTATTTCCAAAAAAACCTCTAAAAATGTGCTCAGAGACGACATCGGACATGAAATGAACCAGGAACTCGGGTGTTTTTTTCGCCATTTGCAGTTGAGTCAGCTTCATATACAAGAAAAATAAATTAAATAATGAAAGAGGTACAAGCAGCAGCATTAAAAAAAAGGAAAATACAAGCACAGGTTATGAAAAGATCACTTTACATATGTATTAATAATACTGTTTAAAAACAAAATAGATGCTATAGATCAGGGGTGTCAAACTCATTCTAGTTCAGGTTAGTTTGACATTTTGTCCAATCTGATCTCCAGTGACCAGAAAAATCACATCATAATAACCTATAAATAGCCACAACCTCATGTTTCCTTTGTTTTAGTGCAAAAAAGTCTATTCTGAAAATGTTCACATTTAAGGAATTATATTTTTACTAAACATCATGAACAACCTGAAATTTTTGAAGAAAAATTAATTCAATTTTGATAACATTCAGCCTCAGTTTATCATTTACACATTACAACTTCTAGATCACAGAGTGTCGACAAAGGAACACAACATTTAGTCACCTGGAACTGAACCATGTAGTATTTTACTTTATGATCGAAATGACAAAAGTCAGACTAAAAACAACAAAAACAAGACAAAATATTACAAGAATGAGACACAAAGTGACAAAAATGAGACACAAAATGACAAAAATGAGACACAAAACGACAAAAGCGAGACAAAACAAAAATGACAAAAAAAACGACAAAACGAGACAAAACAACATAGACACAAAAACGATACAAAACGACAAAAAGTGACAGAAAATGACGAAAACGAGACAAAACAAAAACGACAAAATGAGACAAAACTACAAAAAAAGAGACACAAAATCACAAAAACGAGACAAAACGACAACGAGGCACAAAACGACAAAAGTGCCGTACAAAACAGCAAATAAAAGCAAAACACAAAATGGCAATGTTAAGACAAAACACACAAGCGAGAAGAGAAGAAAATATCTGAGCATTTTGAGAACAAAAATAAATATTTAAAAAGGTAAACTGGTCATAATAATAGTGATTATATTAATAGTGTCCGACTGATGTGTTATTCTGCTTGTGACTGAGCAACATCTACTTATGAAAAGTCAGAAAATGGTTGAGGTTAATGATTTTTACATGTAAAATCAAGTCAATCCTGATAGAAAAACAACTGAAAGCCTCCATCGTGTGTTTTTGGAGCTCTGATGTCAGGATTTATAGCAGGACAAAGATCCCCAGAGAAAACTTGTACTATCACAACAAAACGATCCATCGTGGACGTAAACGATGCTGTAATCCAGGCTTCAGGTTGCTGCTCTGACGGGTAAAAAGGAGTAAAGCTTTCCAGCTGGAAGACTTTCACTATTTACAAATTAAAGTCTGATTCCGGCATCCCAGCAACAACTTTAAGGTCTTTATTTTGTCTTGGCTTCATATCTGATGATTTTATCCTCTTAATCCAGTTCCACAAACAAACATTTCATTTTGTCCTTTTGTCTGCAGTCAGACGGTCCGTCTTCAAAATACACCCTCTGGTTTGAGGTTTCAGACTTTATTCCTCAAAAATAGATTAAAACTGGAATTAAAACACACGTTTTAGTCACAGTTCTTCCTTCTTTACATCCTTACTTCCTTCCTTCCCTCCTTCCTTCCTTCCTTGTTTCCTTCCTTCCTGTCCATCCTTCTTCCTTCCTGTCCTTCCTTCCTTTCTTGTTTACATCCGTCCTTCCTTCCTTTCTGTCATTTCTGTCCTTCCTTCTATCCTTCCTTGTTTCCTTCCTTCCTTGTTTGTTTCCTTCCTTCCTTCTTGTCCCTGTTTCCTTCTTTCCTCCCTTCTTTTCTTGTTTCCTTCCTTCCTGTCCTTGTTTACTTCCTTCCTTGTTTACAACTTTTCTTCCTTCCTCTCTTTCTTCCTTCCTTTCTTCCTGTCGGTTTCCTTCTTTCCTTCCTTCCTTCCTTACTGTCCTTGTTTCCTTCCTGTCCTTCTTTCCTTCCTTGTTTGCATCCTTTCTTTCTTCCTGTCCGTTTCCTTCTTTCCTTCTTTCCTTCCTTCCTTACTGTCCTTGTTTCCTTCCTGTCCTTTGTGTCCTTCCTTCCTTGTTTGCATCCTTCCTTCTTGTCCTTATTTACTTCCTTCCTTCCTCATTTACATCCTTTCTTCCTTCCTTGTTTTCTTCCTTCCTTGTTTCCTTCCTGTCCTTCCTTCCTTTCTTGTTTACATCCGTCCTTCCTTCCTTTCTGTCATTTCTGTCCTTCCTTCTATCCTTCCTTGTTTCCTTCCTTCCTTGTTTGTTTCCTTCCTTCCTTCTTGTCCCTGTTTCCTTCTTTCCTCCCTTCTTTTCTTGTTTCCTTCCTTCCTGTCCTTGTTTACTTCCTTCCTTGTTTACAACTTTTCTTCCTTCCTCTCTTTCTTCCTTCCTTTCTTCCTGTCGGTTTCCTTCTTTCCTTCCTTCCTTCCTTACTGTCCTTGTTTCCTTCCTGTCCTTCTTTCCTTCCTTGTTTGCATCCTTTCTTTCTTCCTGTCCGTTTCCTTCTTTCCTTCTTTCCTTCCTTCCTTACTGTCCTTGTTTCCTTCCTGTCCTTTGTGTCCTTCCTTCCTTGTTTGCATCCTTCCTTCTTGTCCTTATTTACTTCCTTCCTTCCTCATTTACATCCTTTCTTCCTTCCTTGTTTTCTTCCTTCCTTGTTTCCTTCCTGTCCTCGTTTCCTGCCTTCCTTCTTGTTCTGGTTTCCTTCCTTCATTTTCTTCTTTCCTCAGTGTTTTACTTTCATACGGTAAATAAAGGAGCTGCTCTGTTTTTCTGAATCATCTTTCTCACATAAAACCACTTCAGGCGACACATTCAGCTCAGAGACCACAAACTCTTGACTTTAACTTCCACATGGAGGCCAAATGTACAGAATGACATGTAAGAAACCCCCTCTGGCTGCAGCCTGGATCCATTCAAGGACATTTAAAGGATCTTTAAGAGCCCATTTAACCCTCAGAACCCCAAAACCTGCTGCCGAGTTCCAAAGACCTGATGTCTGGACAAAAAAACGCCCAAATTACATCATATATGAATCGTCAAAAACTATACAAACTGAAAATAAATCATGTTTTTGAAACTTCTCACAGTCGTTGCTCACCATCTCACACTGTCGTCAGAAAACTCAAGTATAATTTTAAAATCAAAACTTTTCATTGAAATTTTTAGTTGGCAAAAATGTTCTTATGCTGATCAAATTCTGCAAAAAATAAAAAATTCTGGACTTCTCAATGAAACAATAAAGCTGTTTATAACTTATCTGTGACCAACAGTCACATTACTAAAATTCTGGGACTTTTTGGCTGAACTGCAGGCAGTGTTTAAAGAAAGTAGACAGGAGACAAATATGGAAACTGATCTAAAAATGTAAGTAGAGCTTCAATCTCAGTTTGTTTGCTTGTTTATTTTTTTCAATTTTGGTCAAATAAGTCATCTCAGAAATTTAATTCTGGCAGACCGAGATAAATAATATCTTCAGTGTACAATAAATATACATTTCTTACAATAAAAAGACTACAAGATCAGTTTCTCACTTACAGAACTAAACAGTACAGCTAACTGCCTATTTATTTATTCATTCATTTATTTATTTATTTTATTGTTTCCGATCCAGGCAGGAGGGAAATGTGAAAACTAGACAACAAAGTGTTTGTATCCTGCTATAAAAAGGCCAAATCTTTGCTTTTCTTTTTGTTTCCCACAGTTTGATTAGAAATCCCTGCACATTGAAGTCTTTAGTTCTATACTTTTCCTATATGTGAGCTCAGACTGAAGGAATTCCAGAAGCAAGATTAAAATTAACTTAAACACTCATATCATATAAGCTATCACACTATTAGGCCATATTTTGTTCCTGAAATCATTAATATATCACTGTATTTATTTATCTTCATAATTAAGTGATGCTGAAGCAGCTATTTCACAAATTTATCCAGCAAAGCCGCTTTTCCCCACGTACTCCATTCAAATAACAACAAAATTAATATTTTTGCTTGATTTTTCGTCATAGCCACCTACAAAGTCCCGATATTTTAAACACCGGTAGAATCTTATTGTTCTTCTGAAAAATTCGGCTGACATATAAAAGTGATTCTTTACTGTATTGTCCTCTTTTTTCGATTTTAGAAATCTTTGTACGACTCAAACTGAGTGATTTCTAGCATGTAAACATGTTTAAAGTTAAGCTAACAGCTTGCTAGCTTCTTTAAACACTACTAACCTATCATATAAGCTATCAAATGACATTACTGGGCCACATTTTGTTCCTGAAATTAATAATATGTCACTGAATTTATTTATGTTTGTAATTAACTGATAAGGCAGTTAACTCAGATTGTCCAACTCGTACTTCGCAACGTACTTCATTCAAATACCGCCAAAATCAACAATTCTCTCGCCTTTTTTGCTCGCTATCGATAAATTCACAATATTTTCAATTCACTTTCTGAACCTTAATGATGTTCTGAAAAATTCGGCTTCAATAAAAAGTGATTATTTACCACACTGTCCTCTCAGGTGTCCATTTTTAAAGTCTTTTGACAGCTTCAGACTGAGGGGATTCTAGCATGTCTAAAGTTAAGCTAACAGTTTGATAGCTTCTTTAAACACTACTAACCTATCATATGAGCGATTAAATGACATTATTAGGCCACATTTTGTTCCTGAAATCATTAATGTCATTGAATTTATTTATATTTATCTTTAACTCACAGTGATTCCCGCGTTGACGGGAACGCTCTTCCTTCGCGACGTACTCCATTGAAATACCACCGAAATCAATCATTTACTCGATATTGATTGATAGCTTTCGAGAAATTTACAATATTTAAAATATTTTCTGAATCCCAATGTTGTTCTGAAAAATACGGCTGACATATAAAAGTGATTATTTACAATGTTGTCTTCTCAGGTGTCAACTTTTACTTGCATTTGTGGATATGAGACAAACAGCTGCAGCTCATTAAATCAGGCTAATAATGATCCAGGTGCGAAATTATACATTTTATTCATTAAAAAAAGAGATTAATTTCTAGAAATTTTGAATGACCTCAGACTAAACTAATAGATGCTTCAATTAGTTTCATTATTATTATTTTAATTCATCTGTCAGCACTGTCAGCGGTATTATTCATTTTTAAACACCAGCAGAAAATCCTAAAATCAGGTCATTAATTAGATTTTTCCAGCAGCTTCATTTTATATGCAACATATAACATAAAATCAAATGCAAACTTTCATGAGAAAGCATTTAAATGTGTAGTTGTTTTCAAATAATGACCAAAATAAATGTTTTTAGCTTCAATTGTCAAAATATCTTATTTTTTTAAAGTTTTAAAATCATCAATTGTTGAAATTTCCCAGTTTTTTCCCCAAATAATGGCAGTAATGAAGGAATTTTCAATTGTCTAAATTATCTCCTTGTTTTTTCAAATAACATAAATGCTTTTTTATCATCAATTATTTAAATGTGTCTTCATTTTTTCCATTTGTGACCAAAATAAATGTTTTTTAATCATCAATTGGCTAAATATGTTAGTTTGTTTTAAAAAAAATTACTAAAATAAATGTCTTTTTATAGTCAATTAGCTAAATATATCTTAGTTGATTTCAAATAATGACCAAAATAAACATTTTTATCATCAATTATATAACTATCATAGTTTTTTTTCAAATAATGAACAAAAGAAACGTTTTTTATTGTCAGTTGTTGAAATAGCTCAGTTTTTTCCTCAAATAATGATTAAATGAAAGGTTTTTTATTAGTCAGTTGTCTAAATATCTTAGTTTTTTTTTTTCAAATAATGATCAAAATAAATATTTTTAGTGTCAGTTGTATAAATATCTTAATTTTTTAAAATGACTAAAATGAAGAGTTTTTTTTATCATAAATTGTCTAAATATGTCTTTTTTTCAAATAATGACCAAAATAAATGCTTTGTATCATCATCTTTTGAAATATCTCATTTTTTTTTTCAAAATAATGACTAAAATGAAGGGGGTTTTTTGTAATCAGTTGTCTAAATAGCTCCCTGTTTTTTTCAAATAATGACTAAAATAAATGTTTTTTATAGTCAGGGAAGCATTTGGTGACTGCTAGGTAAAGCTCAAGAAGTTCTAATGACTTTATTGTCATAAAATCATCAAATATAAGTTAAAAATTTAAACTTTCCCATGTACGTGATGCATGAATATGACATGACATCTACTTACATGTGAATATCTTCACATTTTCCTGTGAAATTAATCTTATTCTTAAGTCAGAAGTGCCACAAAACTCTAATATGTAGTAAATGTGTGGAGCTTTTTGTCTTTATCCATCACTAACTTTTGCTTTCGAGCTCATTTCCACTCACTTTTTAGGAAGTCGGTGTTCCTGTCAGGGAATAAACTCCATCCATTGGTGAGAACCAGTGAATCCAGCCTGAGAGGAGGTGAATTTTTCAATGTTTTCCAACTGTCCTGGCAACAAAACCCCAAAATTTAAAAAAAAAAAAAAAAAGTGGAGCGAGCAAAGAGATGCAAAGCTGAGGAGTGATGAGGACGAAGTGCTGCTGCTGGCTGAGCAAAGAGCAGTGATGAAGGCAGGAGGAGGAGGAGGAGGAGGAGGAGGAGGTTTGGGAGGGAAACCCAGAGACTAAATGACATGCATGAAAAAACACACCGCCTCCAAATAACAGCCTTTAACCTCAGAGAGTAAATACACTGCTGCTATCAGCTTAAAGTGGACAAAACGAGCCGCCTCTTTATTCTTTAGAGTCCAAATGAAGGATGTGATCACAGATTTAGAAAGGTTCATTCATTTACCAGATGTGAGACAACAGGAGGAGAAAAAGGTGATTAAAACTCAATAAATCACCAAGAGATATGCAGAAAATGTTGAAAAAGTTACGACCAGAATGTGATTCCCAGAAAGAGAGAAGACAAACTGACTGTCTGCCCCCTATTGGTGGGAAAAAGTTGAACAGATCTGCAGAAATGTGTGGAATAAACCAAAAACCATAAGGATTCGGGCAGAAAGTTGTTTTCTGGATGGAATAAACATTTAGAACTTCAAGGTTTTAGACAGAAAAAACCCTGAAAAACTCTAGGAAATTGAACAGAAAGCAGTATTTTGAGTGGAGGAAACCTTTACCTGGACAGAAGATTGTATTTTGGGTGGAATAAACCTTTACAATTACAAATTTTTGGAAGGAAGGTAGAATATTGAGTGGAATAAACCACTAGAACTACAGGTACTGGAACAGAAATAGTATTTTGAGTGGTGTAAACATTTAAAATTACTAGCTTTTAGACAGAAAGTACTGTACTGTAAAAAAAATTAAAATTATAGGAAATTGAATAGAGAACAGTATTTTATGTTGAATCAACCTTTACTTTGACAGAAACTAGTATTTTGGGATCAATAAACTTTAAAACTAAAAGTTTTTAAACATTAAGTAAGTTTTTTTGGTGGAATGAACACTTAAACCGTAAATAGTTTGACAAAAATTTGCATGTTGTGTACAATAAACCACTAAAACTATCAGGATTTGGGCAGAAAGTTGTTTTCTGGATGGAATAAACTTTTACAAGTACACGTTTTCAGACAGAAGGTAGAATATTGAGTGTAATAAACCCTTAAAACGACAAGTTTTTGGACAGGAAGTACTTCTTTTTGGTGGAGTAAACCTTTACAATTAAATCATAAATACATTAATATGAATAAATGTCAAGCTGTGTTGTGTGTAATGAGTGCAGAGCTTGTTGTGTTTTCTGTGTGACTGCTGCCTCACTGTGGTGTTTTTGGGGTAATGACCTGAGAAAACAGATTCATCCAAGACTGCTTCAGTTTTTCACAATTTCATTATGTGATCCAGAATCAATCCATAAAGTTCCTGCCTGCTATGCTACTGCTACGTGTTCTTGGTTCAATTTTCAGTCACCAAATGAAGCCAGAATAAAACTAGATGAGATATTTACCTGAGTGGAACCTGGAGGGGTTTTTTGTTTCCTAAAAAAAAAGGACAAAATTTTCTCATTCACTTTGTTCTGAAAATTTTAATGAACCATAAATGTTCATACAAATAATTAATTAATTAATTAATTAATTAATTAGTTATAATTAATGTTACACATTATTGCCCCCACCTGAATGCTAACAGGAAGTGAAGTGTAGTTTGTTGCTCCAAGTTGTTTGTAGTTTTTCCTCTGAGTTTATTAAATAGCCGCAGCACCAGATAAGAGGTAAAGTTAGAATATCATCACACATGGACAGAATTTTCAGTGATTGGTGAAATAATTGTTAAGCTAGGCTGTTAGTTGTTTAGACAGTTTGTTAAACTTGCTGTTGGTTCAGATTTAGTCTTTGTTATTGCATTATTTTGTTTTATACATCACTTGGTGTGTTGTTTAATCTCTTTTGGATCTCTCCCCCAAAACTCTTTTGTTGTTGAAGCTTTCACATAACAACAGGCAGGGTGCTCATTCAGACATGAAACAGTCTACGATGCCACTTATCAGGTACTTATAAGGCAGTGTTGAGATCTCTACCAAGAAGTCTTGCAAACATTTACACTTTTATTAACTTAAGTCTTTGGTTGTTGCAACTTTTATGGAAGAGTCAGTAGGAAGTTCAATATATACATAGAACAGTCATGTTTAAGAAGAGATGGGGTCATCAATACCACTTATGAAGTACTTAGAACTCAATCTTGAGATCTCTACCACGAGTTCTTACAAACATTTACACCTTTATTAACTTAAATCTTTGGTTGTTGCAACTTTTATGGAAGAGTCAGTAGGAAGTTCAATCTGTACATGGAACAACCATGTCTAAAAAGGGATGGGGGACTACAGTACCACTTATCAGGTACTTAGAATGCAGTCTTGAAGTTCCTCCCTAGAGAGTCTTAGAACCATTCATACCTTCATTCAGGTGATTCTTTTGTTGTTACAACTTTAACAGTCTATAATACCACTCATCAGGTGCTTAGAATGCAGTCTTGAGATCTCCACTGTCAACGTCTTGAGTCATTCCTCACCTCACAGTTGCCTAACTTCTGACACCTAGATTCGTCTGAGTTTTGCTTCATTAATTGTGCATTAATAGTGTGATTTCAGGGTGACAACATCCATCTGGGACTTGCCATCAGTCGAGCAGATCCAAAGAGGAACCTTGGAGTAGAGGTGAAACTTCTTCAAGAACCAAAGAGGGAAGTCCGGTTTGGGGACCTGTGCGACCCTGAAGGTGCCCAGTCATGCTGCATCGGCGTCCGTTGCATCGATTTGATGGCGGTGCTGTCATTTGTCATTCGTATTTCAAACAAGTCGGCCGTGTTTTCAGTGAGTTTGCACACAGTGAGCTGACAGAGCTTTTTTATTCCCTCAGAAGTCCTGCAGTCTGGTCTGAGCAACCAGATCAAACAGTCGAACATTTACACAATCATCAAACACAGTTATATTTGTATTTATGCCAGCATGTGTGTGGTTAGCAGTGTGTGTTTACAGTTCTGTGTAAAGAGTCGGTCAGTGGCTGAGGTCTTTATGCGGTGTAATCCCACGGCCTCTTTCTGGAAAACATGAGTCGCAATGGAACCACTGACTCAAATTTTGGATCTCATTCTCATGACAAAGCAATTGTCTGGATTACAGAGGGCTCGGCAGGTATAAAAGAGGGCAATATGAGCGCACACACACTCATGCATCATATTTACATGACATAAAGCATCGCTATTTGGAGCACAGCCGGTCTGAAGATGGGCAGGGTGAGTGGAAATGGATCAGATTTGAGATGTGAAATGGGACAGAAGGTCGTCTAGGCATCCAGGAGAGCTGCTGATTGAAAGTCAGATCGGGTGAATGATGCTCTCTGGTCTGGAATATCTTTATTCTAGCTTTGCACAAACACCAGGAGCAAAAAATGTCAATTATTTCTGGATCTGGAAAAAAAAACTCATCGTCGAGCTGCATGATGAGGAAATTTTACGGTTGTGTGGCCTCAGCAGAAGCCTCTTCTGGTTTATTTTATATCTTGTTAGCGCTAATCCTAGTCTTCAATCTGTCTCATGGTGTTAAAAAAAGGAATTTTACAGAATTTTAATTTTACATTTTTCACTCTGTATTGTAACAAATGCACAAATTTTTTTTAAAAAAGTGACAAAAAAGATGGCAAATTAACAATATAACCTACAACTGTGAATAGCTATATATGTGTATATATATATATATATATATATATATATATATATATATATATATATATATATATATATATATATATATATATAGCTATTTTCTGCCATTTTACGGATATGTTATTGCACAATTTCTTGCAGTGTGTTTTCGTTGACACTGTGTACCATTACTGTGTATTTCTAAAATGATTTTTTGATCAAAATTGACTTTTCTCAGCGATTTAACACCAGATTGTAACTCTCTGCCCCTCAGATTATCTTCTACGAGGACAAGAACTACCAGGGTCGCCGGTACGAGTGCGACAGCGACTGCACCGACTTCCACTCCTACCTGAATCGCTGCAACTCGGCCCGGGTGGAGGGCGGCACCTGGGTGATCTACGAGAGGCCCAACTACTTGGGCTACCAGTATGTCCTGACCAGAGGCGAGTACCCCGACTACCAGAGCTGGATCGGCCTCAACGACAGAGTCAGCTCCTGCAGGATGATCCACTTCGTAAGCCGTAGAACACACAGTGGTTAGAAAACTCCCAACAGATGGAAAGATTCCTTGTTTTTTAAACAGATTTTAAAGGTTCATGTTTGTCAGATTTCTTCTTCTGTTCATGGTATTAAGTAAAACGTCTGAAATCTATCTGGGCTCGTAGGTAACATTAGTTATTGAGTTAAATATTTTTAAAGAAGCTGGGTCATGTTGATTTTTTGCGTCGTTTTCTTCACGCCAACATGTGGATCAAAGTTTGAAGAGTCATAATCTAGGAAATAATGTAGTTAGAATGCTGATATTTGGCAGAGCCATTGATATGTACATGTAGTCTTCAATACTACAACCCTGCTTTGATAGAATAATACAAACCAGTTATATGATGGTGCAAATCTGGTTAAAAATGTGCAGGTATGATGGTGAAACCACTCCGATAAAGTTCTACTGGAAAATCCTGTTTTTTCTCTAAGCCCAGTAGCAATATTGTATAACTCTACTGGAGTGGTTTCAACATACTTGCTCAATGTATGTTTAAAGATGGGTCATAAATGCAAAAAAAAAAAAAAACATGAACGTTTGTCTCCTAAAATATTCCTCTGACTGACACCAAACTCTAAAGCTCCTATTGGTGCCAATGACAGGAAACAAACTGAGCATCTTGTGGTGAAAAATGAAGGTTTGATGCTTGGTGGAATCTCAGATTAGACAGAAATATGGACATTTTTAACTAAATTTGCACCATCATATAACTGGTTTGTATTATTCTACCAAACCATGGTTGAACCATTAAAGACCACATGCACATATCAATGAACTTCCATGAAACTGCTCTACGCTACACAGTGATAACTTGTAATATTGGAGCTGTTCCATCTAAGCTGTTTTTCCTCATAATAATTTCATCTGACAGACACCAAACTCTAAAGCTCCTATTGGTGCCAATAACAGGAAACAATCTGAGCCTCTTAGGGTGAAAAATGAAGGTTTTATGGTTGGTGGAACATCGGATCAGACAGAAACGAGGACATTTTTATCAAATTTGCACCTTCATATAACTGGTTTATATTATTCTATTAAACCAGGGTTGTAGCATTAAAGACCACATGTTCATATCAATGGATCTACAAAATTTCAGGACTCTGACTACGTTATTTCTCAAGTTATAGCACTTCAAACTTTCAAACCACAGTTTGGTGTGAAGAAAACAATGCAAAAATCAAAATAATCAAGAACTTTTAACTCAAAAACTAAAGTTACCTCTGAGCCCAGATGATCAACTCAATCAATATTCACCACTTACATAAAAAAGATCTGTTAAACTGAAGAAGGAATGGATCGAGGCGGGGTGACCTTCACCTAACCTCCACTGATGCTTCCTCTCCACTCAGGCCACTGGAGATCCCTACAAGATCCAGCTCTACGGTAAGGGGAACTTCTCCGGCGAGGCGTTTGAGGTGAGTGAAGACTGCCCCTCGGTGCTGCAGAAGTTCCGCTGGAGGGAGGTCCACTCCTGCAGGGTCCTGGGCGGCTGGTGGGTCTTCTACGAGCACCCCAACTATAAGGGCCGCCAGTACCTGCTGGAGAAGGGCGAGTACCGCAAGCCGGTGGACTGGGGTGCTGTCTGCCCCACTGTGCAGTCCTTCAGACGGCTAACCGAGTAGCCGCTTGCCCCTCTTTATTATCGTTTTTTTGGTTGTCTCTGATTGACACCTGAGGAACCCAAGATGCAATAAAAGTTGACAAATTACAGTGTTGTTTCATCACTGTGTGTCTGGGAATGTGTGCGCAGTTTAATTCTAAAAAAGAACAACTAGGCTAGCATTTCTGCACATTTTTAGCCATTTAGAGTAGCAAAATCGTGTGTTTCAGTGAGTGCATCAAAGCTGCCTTCATGATACGTTACTGTTTTCACTCTTGCTGGAACTGCAAACAAAAAAAACCCCACAGTTATGGTACATGTCCACAGGAGCTGTCAACTTTTCGCATCCCATTCATTCTCTATGTGAAACTCACCATCACATTCTAGTTGTGCTTCGAGCTAAGTTGCGGCGTGTCAGCCTGTTGCTCATTTGTATAAAGTAGACTGACTTCTAGTTTATGTAAATCCGGTGTGGGGAGTGGAGGTTCAACGCATCGCGAAACTTTCGTAAAACGTCTAAACCAGCCGCCGTTAAATTAAAACGAGAAGAGATTCAGCAACTTATTTCTAAATACTTTTCACTTAATTGTTTTTGTCCTAAAAGAGAAATTTTGCAACTGTTGAAGAAATTTCACTCTTAATCCTTCAAAGTTTGCTGTAGTGGGGTGTTTATTGGTATTCTGGCATACGGTGGGCTGACCAGCACAGAGTTGGTGAAGGTAAACCGACTCAGAACATTTGCAGAGTCTACCATTGATAGGGATGGTCACAAGGTATGGGAGGGGCCGTATGTAAATACAAGGATGAATAGTGGTTAACTTGCACATGGTTGCTAATCAGTAACAGAGGGTGATACAACAAAGAACAAACGGTGGTTGAATCAAGGTGTCTGGCAGACAACTAAAGGTAAGAGATGAGAGGTCTGGTGAACAGTTACAAATAGCAAAGGTGCAAGAAAGATAAGAGGGGGGTCTGACAGACAGGAACAAATAACAGATTAAAAAAAATTGTGGCTAACCGTGGGAAATGGAGTGGAGCGACACTAGAAGGTATCTATAGCAAAAGGTGTCCTATATTCTTCATCACCACCAAGGCGCCATGTTGGTCCAACTCCTCTATCGGACTGAAGCTAAAACAGCTGTCATGTGACCATTTACTGGCCCACTAGTGACACGCCCACTAAGATGGCGATATTCAGATGCGGTGAGTTTCTATGTGAGCAAAAACGGCCCTGTGGACATGTAGCATTAAACCCTCCTCTGACCGGAGCTGACATGACTTTGTCCTGCATAGTCAGACCATCCTCCACAGCTGTGTTTCAGGAGAATGGTCTGACTGCACCTTATTATCATTCGACTAAAGGTACGTGTCCACAGGATCCGTCAACTTCTTGCTTTTTTGCATAAAGTAGTTTGACTTCTACTTTATGTAAATTTGGTGTGGGGAGCGGAGTTCCAACACCTTATGAAACTTTTGTAAATTATCTAAACAAGCCGTCGTTGAACTAAAACAGGGACAGATTCAGTGGCTTAGTTCTAAATTAACTGTTTTCATCATGAAAGAGAAATTATGCATCCTAGCCGCCACGTTGGTCCGACACCTCTACCGGACTGAAGGTCTGTCATGTGACATCTAGTGGCCGACTGGTTCACACTCACCAAAATGCCCCTGTGGA
Organism: Amphiprion ocellaris; assembly: GCF_022539595.1. NCBI lineage: Eukaryota > Metazoa > Chordata > Actinopteri > Pomacentridae > Amphiprion > Amphiprion ocellaris. Next base: position 19,638,645 of record NC_072789.1, on the reverse strand, counting down.
CACACACCATCATAATTTTAAGTAAAACAAAGCGAGTGAAACTGTAAAACCAACTTTTATTTCGGGATATTCTCCACGGTGCTTGTGACAGTAGTTTAGAATATTCACACGGAGCTCACATGCCAGATGTTGGCCAGATGTTTGTCATGCAGTAAGGTGTACGTCATGCTGACCTCTACACCGAGGGCCGTCCTTCGTCCACGAAGCTGAGCTGGGTGCTCTGCTCCCCCCAGTCCACCTCCTGCAGGTCCAGCAGAGCCTCCTGGGGGGGCGGAACCATGCTGGAGGTCTGGGGGAGGGGCTGGGAGGCGGCATGGGGGCAGGACCGGGGCGGGAGCTGGGCGTCGGGCCGGACCTGGAGCTGGGACTCGGACTGGGACGGGAGACGGGACTGGGGGTGGGAGTCAGGCTCCGATAAGTCCACCAGGAGGGGGGTGGAGGGGGAGGACAGGGAGGTGATGGAGGAGGAGGAGTAGGGGGGAGGATGATCGTGGGGGGAGCCATGGAGGGAAGGAGGCGCTGAGTGAGGAGACCCGGGGCAACGAAGCGGATCGAAATCCAGTGCCGGCTCAAGGGGAAGGACAGACGGAGGGCCCACAGGTGCATGTTGGGTAAGAAGGGGCGGGGCTGGAGAGCAGCCATGCGATGACACGCTGGGGGGCGGAGTCACGGGCAGCAGCAGCAGAGAGGGCGAGGTATGGAGAAGGGGCTTGAGGAGACGTGTCATTTCCTGGAGCTCCTGACTGACAGCTGTGACCTGCCGGGAGAGGACGCACATCTGGAGGGAACACAAAACAGGAAGTAGACGGTCAGTTTTTATTCTCCAACTGATTTTATTTATTCTTTTAAATTGTGGTCTTTACAGTTTTACCCATCATTTCTTTAATTCCAAGTCTTGTTTTTCCTTACTTCGATGTGGCTTTTTATTATTTTATCTGGTGTTGCTGTATTGATTCATTTTGAGTATCTTTAATCATATTTAACTCCATTTCTTTGTCCTTCTGTTTAGACTGACTGGCCTTCCGTTTTTTTTTTTTTGTTTTTTTTTTTGTCCTGTCTGTAAAGCACTTTGCACACTCTCATTCTGAAATGTGAAATACAAAAAGTAAAGTTATTATAATTATTATTATATTAAAGTCCTGTTCTTGTTACCTGGAGGCTCTGATATCTGTGTTTCAGCTGTTTTACTTGAATTTTCTGATCCTGGATGTGATTAACAAGCTGCTTCGTAACAACTATTCATATAGTCATTCTGATGGATTTCATTCTTCTGATGGATTTTCACCCAAAAACGCTCCAGACATGCATTCATAATTCCCAAAATGGCCTCCATGGATCTCCATATCATCACAGGAAGTCTGTGTTTGGGAACTTGGCAGTAATTTTCTTTACATTTATCTCAACAACGCCCACCTCTCTGGTCTAATCTTGTCTTTAATCTTCCATTTACTGCCCTCACACTCAGCAGATTACAGGAGGTGGAGCACATTAACCCTTCACATTTAAACGGAGCTCAACGACATCTGATAAACACGTTAGCTTGTGCAGTAAAAATGTCATGGCATTTCCACCAGCGATCACAGCCAAAGCAGGAAAGACTGAAGGAAACCGTGTGAGGTTCATAATCAGCCTTACCTCGTGTTTTAGTTTCGCAATAGTCTGCATGGTGTCGCCTTCATCATGGACCCCTATGGACACAAACACACACAGACATTTATACTGTGTGAATTATTAGACAATGACAAGATAGGATAAGATGAGATGAGATGATTTAACATAAGATACAAGATAAGATAATATAAGATAAGTTAAGTTGAGATGAGGTGAGAGGAGATGAGATGAGTTAAAATGAGGCAAGATGAGTTAAGATATGAGATGAGATGAGACAAGACAACAGATAAAAGATGAGATAAGGTGAGTTAAGATAAGATCAGAGATAAGATAATCACAAATTTAGTTGGATTTTACACAATGACAGATAAAAGCCTCTATCTCTCTATCTATAAGGTGAGTTAAGATTAGTTGACTTGAGACAAGATAAGAGCTAAAAGTATTAGATGAAATGAGATGCGATAAGTTGAGATGAGATGAGATAAGAGATAAAAGATAAGAAAGGGTTAAGATGAGTTAAGATGAGTCGACATGAGGTAAGATGATATAAAAAAGTTAAGAGATGAGATGAGAAAGGATAAGAGATACAAGATGAGATAAGATGAGTTAAGATAAGCTAAGAGATAATATAAGAGATAAGACAATGACAAATTCCGTTGGAATTACACAATTATAGATAAAAGCCTCAATATCTATAAGGTGAGCTAAGATTAGTTGAGTTGAGATGAGACAAGATGAGATAAAATGAGATAAGATAAAAGATAAGATGAGGTGAGTAAAGATAAGTTGAGATGAGATAAGCTGAGTTAGGCTGAGATCAGAGATAAGATATGATAATCACAAATTTAGTTGAATTTACACAATGACAGACAAAAGCATCTATCTATCTATCTATCTATCTATCTATCTATCTATCTATCTATCTATCTATCTATCTATCTATCTATCTATATATCTATCTATCTATCTATCTATCTATCTATCTATCTATCTATCTATCTATCTATCTATCTATCTATCAGGTGAGTTAAGATTAGTTGAGTTGAGATGAGACAAGATAAGAGATAAAAGATTAGATGAGGTGAGTTAAGATGAGATAAGATGAGATGAGATAAAAGATGAGATAAGGTGACACAAGATAAGGTGAGACAAGATGAGATGAGGTAAGATAAGCTGAGTTAAGATGAGAGGTGATGAGATAAGATGAGATCAAATGAGTTAAGATGAAAATGAAGATGAAATATTGCACAGGAAATCGAAATGCTGCAAAGGAAACTGAGATATTACACCTGAGAAATGAGAATAAGATTTTAGGACTTCTATGGAGAATAAATCAGTCATTTATATAATTTATCTTGATTTCTGTTGCTGATAGAAACAACTAAATGAAAGAATTTCAGCAACATGCACCCAGCGGAGGCTGTTGAAGCCGTTGTGTTGGTGTTCGTCAGGTGTGTTCTCACCTGAGGCAGAGTCGGGACTCGACAGGAAACTCTGAGTCGCACTGGGAGAGAAATCGAACCTCGGAACTGAACCGCCATGATGTTCTGCTTCGATCCCGTCCACAAAGCTGAGGACAGAAACCAGGATGGACAGAGTTGATTAGACTCTAGATGATACGATGACAAAGACAAAAACGAACTGATAATACTCTAAATCTGACTAGTCGACATATGAAGACCTTTTAGTGAAGCTAGGTCACTTTTTAATATTTAAAAAAATCCTGCATCTCCATGGAAACAGAACAACCATCGCTAGAAGTAGAGAGAACTCAGACTTTTCATGTATTTGCTTGATTTATTGACTATTATTATTATTATTATTATTATTATTATTATTATTATTATTATTAATATAATTTTCAGCCTTGTCCTGATGGTTTTATACATCCATCCATTAACTATACACCACTTAATCCTCTGTTGGACTGGAGCCTTTTATTCTCTTTTGCCCTTTATTTGTTTACTTATTTACATATATCATTTGTTACATTTTTATATATTTATGCATGAATAATATGTATTATAAATATTATATAGCATTTTTATCATATATTTTTATTATATATACACAAATATTATATTACATAATATTTTATATATTTATATTATATAAATAGATGTTTTAGATAATATTCCTTTTTTCATTTATATCTTTTATTTATTTGATTTATGTATTATTATCATTATTATCCTTGTCTTTATGATTTTATACATCCATCCATTAACTATACACCACTTAATTCTCTGTATCTGACATTTTTTCTGTATTTATATTATATAAATATTTATATATATTTTTATTTAATTTTCATATTTATATTATATAAATATATATTTTAGATAATATTTATATATATAATAATACAATATTTACTTTTTAATTTATTATTATTATTATTATTATTATTATTATTATTATTATTATTATTATTATTGTTGTTGTTGTAGTTATAATAATAATAATAATAATTATTATTATTATTATTATTATTATTATTATTATTATTATTATTATTATTATTATTATTATTATACATGTTCAAAATGAAGTTGAATCTCTTTAATTATTTTACAAAAACTAAAGAAAAAGTGCCCACAGCTATGAACCAAACACCAGGATGAGGAGTTTTCTCTAGAGGATTGTAAAATGTTTCGTTATTTACATTATGTTTTATTCTTGGCATTTATTTTCTAAAAAAAAAAAAAGAGACGTGTGGAAAAGAGAATAAAAGTAATTCTAATGAAATATCACAACTTTAAGCAGACGACTAGTTCAAAGACAGCTGTAAAGTTGAAAACTCAATGAATGAATCTGTTTTTACGGCTGATTATTGGTGTTAAAATGCTGATAAATAAATCTCGGTATGACAGCAAACTGAAAACTCCATCTGAGGCGATGACACAGAAGCTCCACATGGTGGCAGCAGACTAAAGGGAACCTGCAGCATGAGGTGAGGATTTCATTTCCACTTATTGTAGAAATGAAAACGTTACAAACAAACGGAGGTACAAATTGCTTTTCCGTGTTCTGACAACATACAAGATCCCACACATCCCATGTGACTTTATATTATTCATAAACACGAACACAGAGCAGCGCAGTCATGCAGTGAAGCAGCAGGAAGTTCAGGATCTCACAGGAAGTCTTAGTGGAACATTTCCTCATCAGGGATCTCCTCTGATCACAGCTCAGTTCAGATAAAACAGGAAGAATCTCATCTGGAGGTCAGGAAAATCTGGCTTCTTTAAGAAGAATTCACAAAAAAGAAGACTTTCACATCATGATGCTGCCACCACCGTGTTTCACACCATGATGCTGCCACCACCATGCTTCACATCATGATGCTGCCACCACTGTGCTTCATCATGATGCTGCCACCACCGTGTTTCACACCATGATGCTGCCACCACCGTGCTTCACGTCATGATGCTGCCACCACCGTGCTTCACGTCATGATGCTGCCACCACCATGCTTCACATCATGATGCTGCCACCACTGTGCTTCATCATGATGCTGCCACCACCGTGCTTCACGTCATGATGCTGCCACCACCGTGCTTCACATCATGATGCTGCCACCACCATGCTTCACATCATGATGCTGCCACCACCGTGCTTCACATCATGATGCTGCCACCACCATGCTTCACATCATGATGCTGCCACCACCGTGCTTCACACCATGATGCTGCCACCACCGTGCTTCACGTCATGATGCTGCCACCACCGTGCTTCACACCATGATGCTGCCACCACCGTGCTTCACATCATGATGCTGCCACCACCATGCTTCACATCATGATGCTGCCACCACCGTGCTTCATCATGATGCTGCCACCACCATGCTTCACATCATGATGCTGCCACCACCATGCTTCATATCATGATGCTGCCACCACCATGCTTCACATCATGATGCTGCCACCACCATGCTTCATCATGATGCTGCCACCACCATGCTTCACATCATGATGCTGCCACCACCGTGCTTCATCATGATGCTGCCACCACCATGCTTCACATCATGATGTTGCCACCACCGTGTTTCACACCATGATGCTGCCACCACCGTGCTTCACACCATGATGCTGCCACCACCGTGCTTCACGTCATGATGCTGCCACCACCGTGCTTCACGTCATGATGCTGCCACCACCGTGCTTCACGTCATGATGCTGCCACCACCGTGCTTCACGTCATGATGCTGCCACCACCATGCTTTACATCATGATGCTGCCACCACCGTGCTTCACATGATGCTGCCACCACCATGCTTCACATCATGATGCTGCCACCACCATGTTTCACATCATGATGCTGCCACCACCATGCTTCACACCATCATTTTGCATTTTTTATTTTTAATTAAATGACATTAACTTGTGGAAATCTGTTTGTCATTATGATATGAAAGAGGAGTATTTTTTTGTAAATTCTTGTCATAAAAGTCGGCTTGCACTTGTAATCTAATCACGACATACAGCAAAAAACCAGTTAAATGTGTGCCGTCAGAGCAAAATAATCAGATTCCCGGAGGCCACGTCTCCAGGAAGTCCATGTAAGCCAGCCTGTAGATGGTGTGTGCTGGTGAATGAGGGGCTGCTGCCTACCGAGGGCTGAGGTCCGGCTGCAGGCAGCTGAAGCTCACCACAGGGATCTGCAGGCTGGAGGGCCGTCCGAGGTCGCTGGCCGGGCGGAAGGGCCTCGGTGGGAGCAGCGGGGACCGAAGGGGGGATCGGAGGGGGGAGCGAAGGCCTCGGCCCAGCCTGCCGAGGGAGGACATCCTGGGGAGAGGGGAGCGTTCCCCCTCGGACACCGAGCCCTCCTCATCCTCTTTAATGGAGGGAAGCTTCTTTATGATCCCCCCGTTACTCTCACAGTCCGCCTGGAGGGTGAAAAGAGTCAGAAAATGATTGAAGAACGCAGAAAGACCAACAGAAATGCTGCATTATTAACCGTCTCAGTGAAAGCAACGTCAATTATTAGCGTTTAGGTTAACATGTAGTTTTATTTTAAAATAGAACGCCTTTATAGTCATACAAAGCAAGAGGAAATTAAAATTTTTATTTTTCATTTTATCAGAAGTTGTCAGAACTCAAAAAAATCGGAAAGATGCTCAATTTATTCCTCGTCTATCTGTGTCATTTTCAGTTTCTCTGGTCCGTTCTAGTCTCTGCTGTGGTCATTTTTGGTCTATTTGTGGTGATTTTTAGTCTTTTTGTTACTGTTTATGGTCTATTTGTCATCATGTTGACTCTCTTTGTGGAGATTTTCAGTCTTTTTGTGGCCATTGTTGGTCAATTTGTGGTCATTTCTATTACATTTGTCGTCATTTCTCATCTACTGTTGTTATTTCCGTCTCTTTAGGATCATTTCTAGTCACTTTGTGGTTGTTTTTAGCCTCTTTGTGATCAATTTTAGTCCTTTTGTGGTCGTTTTTGTCCTGTTTGTGGTCATACTCAGTCTGATTTAGGTAATTTTCAGTTTCTTTGGTCAATTCTATTCTTTCTTTGTGGTCATTTTTGGTGTTTTCGTGATTGTTTTTGGTGTATTTGTAGTGTCCCTTTGCCTGTCTATGGTAATTTTCACTTTTTTCGCCTGGTTCTAATCTCTTTGTGGTCATTTTTAGTCTCTTTGTGGTCATTTCTGGTTTATTAGTGGTCATTTTTGGTCTATTGTTTCTAGTATATTTGTTGTCATTCCTCATCTTCTGTTTTTATTTCAGTCTCTTCATGATCATTTTTCATCACTTTGTGGTCATATTTTATGTATTTGTAGTCATTCCTTGTTTGTTTGTGGTAATTTTCAGTCTCGTGAGCATTTTTGGTCTATTTGTGTCCTGTTCTACTCTCATTCTGGCAATTTCTAGTTATTTTTGGACTCTTTGTGGCTGTTTTCCATTAGTTTGCAGTTATTCTCCATCTCTGTGGTTGTTTTTAGTCTCTTTGTGCTCATTTTTAGTCTTTTTGTGGTCATTTTTGGTTTATTTGTGGTCATTGTTTGTCTGTCTGTGGTAATTTTCTCTTTTTTTGGTCAGTTCTAGTCTTTTTGTGGACATTTTCAATCACTCTGTAGACATTTGTGGTCGTTTCTAGTATATTTTTGTCATTTCTTATCTATTATTGTTATTTCATTCTCTTCATGATCATTTTTAGTCTATTTGTGGTCATTTTTAGCCTATTTGTGGTCATTTTTAGTCTATTTTTCAGTGTTTTTCATCTCAATTGGGTTATTTCAAGTCTATTTGCCAGTCATTTTTTTGTCTTTGTGGCTGTTTTCCAGAAATTTACAGTTATTCTCATCTCTCTGTGGTTACTTTTAGTCCATTTGTGGTGTTTTTGCTTTGTTTATTGTCATGTCTACTCTCTTTAAGGACATTCTCAGTCTTTTTGTGGACGCTTTCAGTCTATTTCTGGTCAGTTTTTACCAATTTGTGGTCATTTGTAGTCACTTTGTTGTTCATTTTTGGCATATTTCTCGTCATGTCTGCTCTTTTTGTGGTTGTTTTCAATCTATCTGTAGTTACTGGACATTAGCTGGATGTAATTTCAGCAGAAGTTGTCAAAAAGACTGATTTAAACGACTTTGTTAATCGTCTTTGTTGAGTCCAGAGTTTCTATACATTAAGATTTGAACTTACAAAGACAAACTAATTTCCCCCAAATGTAACAGAAGAGTTTGGTTTATTATTACTGTTTATTTCCACGATGTGTTCTTCCTCCAGTTATCTGCTGTGAAAACACCAGTCCATTGAAACCCTGTGTTCTGTGTGGCCAGACGGGGGCGCTGCAGAGTCACTCAGTCATTCACAACAGCTGCAGCCCATTCAGTGGAACAGAGGCTTTCATTGAACACCAGCTGCTGCTGAATCCTGCTAAAGAAGTGGAGGAAGCTTGTATTTCTGTTACCTTTAGAAACAGACTGAAAATAACCAGAGAGACGGAGAACATGAGAAGAATGTCCACAAAAATTACATTTATCCCTTAAAGCTGCTTTTTTTTTTCACCATTATTCCACTACTTTTTTTTAACAGATTTTCCCTGTTTGGTTAATTTACAGATAATAAAGTATTAATTAACATGTTGACTGTAAAAACGGAGCCCAAAACTGTGAGTAAAGTTTACATTAAATAGCTGTATTTTTATGGTAATTTCTCCTTTCACGACATGTCATTTTGTGTATTTTTGTGTCATTTTTTTGTCTTTTTCTGTTATTTTTATGATATTTTAGCATCCTTTTGTGTCATAATTGTTATTTTATCTTCTTTTTGTGTCATTTTTGTGTCTTTTTATGTCATTTTCTGCCTTTTTGTCAGTCTTATCATTTTCTACCTTTTTGTCATTTTTGTGATTTGTCATTTTTATAGCATCTTTTTGTGTATATTTCTGCCTTTTTTGACTTTTTGTCATTAAGTTATTTTAGCTTCTTGTGTCATTTTTGTGTACTTTAGTGCCTTTATGTGTAATTTTTGTGTCTTTTTGTGTCATTCTTGTGCTATTTTAGCATCTGTCATTTTCTACATTTTTTTATTTTTCTGTCCTGTCATTTTTGCGTTTTTGTGTCGTTCTTGTGTCTTTTTGTGGCATTTTTGTGACTTTTTGTGACTTTTTGTGTCATTCTTGTGTCTTTTTGTGGCATTTTTGTGACTTTGTGTCCTTGTGTCATTCTTAAGTTATTTTTAGCTTCTTGTTTCTTGCCTGTATGTGTAATTTTTGTGTCTTTTTGTGTGTTTTTGTATCATTTTTGTGCTTCGTGTGTCGTTTTTGTGTCATTCTTGTGTTATTTTAGTATCTTTGTGTCATTTTCTACCTTTTTGTGTCATTTTCTACCTTTTTGTGTCATTTTTGTGTCATTTTCTACCTTTTTGTGTGATTTTGATGCTTTTTGTGTGCTACTGACTGAGTCTTCTCTGTAATTTAACCAAACATAATCACAGTTTTTCCAGCGTGTACATACTTCATATATGAGACTCTCTAGTTGTCTGTTTAATGTGCAGCTGATTAAAAAGCTTCCTCCATGGTTGTTGTCTTCTCCATCCAGGCTTCGGCTCACGTGGCCGGCTGGTATTTTTAGATGACGGAGGTTTAATTTTAGCAGAGGTTGGGCCGGAGGGAAGCGACTGTTTGGAGTTTTCCTGCTGCAGCACGTGTCGTCTGGATGTGCAGCAGTGAGGTGAGGAAGAGGAAGAGGAAGAGGAAGGATGCATGAATGTTAACGTTAGCAGCATCAGGACCACAACATGCATCAGTGTGTGAACATGAATCCGTTTGCTTCCATGGCTGCTGGATGCACGTGAATGAGGCTCCTTCCTCCTTATGGTTTACCCTCCCCCAGCAGGACGCTATATTTAGGACCAGCACTGTACATGTGATGCAATCTGACAGCTCTGTGGAGCGTTCACTGACTTTCATTAAAACTCTCTTTATGCAGACACTTCAAAGCTGCAACAAACACATTTACTTCCTGTTACTTTCCTGCATACTTGGGATTTCCTTTTCTTTTTGCTTTAAGCCAAGAATCAAAGTTAAATGCTGCACACAGTTCAAACTGATGGAAAACAGCCACAAACAGACCAAATAGACTGAAAATGGCCAGAAATGACCATAAAAAGGCAGGAAATGATCACAAAGTGACTAGAAATGATCATAAAAAGACTGAAATAACAATAGATGAAAAATGACAAGGACACTAGAAATAACCACAAACAGACCAAAAATGACCACAAGGAGAGTAGACATGACAACAAATACACCAAAAACAACAACAAATAGACCAAAAATGACCACAAATACATTAAGAATGTCCACAGGGAGATGCAGAACACGTGTAGAATGTCCACAAAAATTCTATCTTCCTGATTATTTAAAAAAAAAAAAAAAAATTACTGTGTAAAATAAACAAAAACTGTATTTGACACATCTAATTAAAAAAAATAGATTTTTTTTCACAAAAAAACTATTTTAATACTGCTACTTTATAAATTTTTGTTGACTTGATGTTGTCCCTTTGCTTTCTTATTTTTAAATTGCATTTTTAAAATTTATTGTATTGTTGTAAAAATTGCAAAAATATCAGCAAAAAATGTGCAAAAAATGATATTTTTAGCTGATTTGAGCTGCAATCTAACTAGATGAGGGATAAAAATGAAAAACAGCAGTTTAAAATATTTTTTTGTGTTCAATGTACAAATCTTTTCTTTCAAATAACAGCAAATATGTATAGTTTTAGTTTAAAAAAATAATTTCATATTCAAATGCCATTTATGAAAAGACAGATTTTTGATGTGGACTTTTTTATGAATAAAATGTAAATTAATACTTTTTGTGTCATTTTTGTGTTATTTTCTCATCTTGTGTCTTTTTTGCATTTCTTGTGTCATATTTTTGTCTTTGTGTGCCATTTTTGTGCGTTTTTTGTATCGTTTTTGTGTCTTTGTGCCATTTATGTGTGTTTTTGTATACTTTTTGGGTCTTTTTAAGTCATTTTTGTGTATTTTTATGTCTTTTTCTGTCATTCTCTGCGTTTTTGTGTCATTTTGTGTGATTTTGATGCTTT